>NW_023614634.1:0-40001 GCF_013339695.2 Rhipicephalus sanguineus
AATGCTCGAACGCTATCCTTGTTGGATATAGATGGACTTACGTCAGTCAATGCCGAGCGAAGATCCACCAGAAGGTCGCTGAGGGTGGTAGCAGAGAGAAGAGTACAGATGAGAGACGGTCGACTGCAGATTCCATATTTTTCGGGAAACGGGTGGTAGCACGTACCTAAAGGACCTGCGAAATTGTGCTGTGAGACTAACAGACTAAATCAATATTTTTTTAATATTTTTGGAATGCGCAGATTTAGAATTCGGGAATAGTTTTAAGGATGTTTCTCTACATATATCAAACAAGCTTTTCAGTTAGTTCAGTTATGTCAAAATGTTTTAATTCTCTTTAAATCATGTTCCACTCGAGCAGCTGAAATATGTGCAACATAGCGCGCATTAGACTGATAGAGATTGTATAAGGCACTATCTGGGCGAATATGGAAGAGCTCGTTAAACGTATACAAGTAGAAACCCTTCACAGACAACCCTTTCTTCATGTGAAAAATATATTTGTCGTATTTTTGTATGTGCACAAGCACTTGCATGGGTTTGAAACTTTAGCTGGTAGATAAAACACAAAGGTACCCTTTTATTCCCCTATAAAAGGAGTAGCATTTGGGGAATTTAAAATATACTGGCCTGAAATTTAAGGTGCGATTAAAAAGGCTTCGTTATAAAGCACGGCCCCAATCGTGCCTTTCGTAGTAGGAGCTGTATATCAGCCTCGTTTTTCCTCCGGTCACATTAAGATCGGACAAAGTTGCCGTTGCTCGAATATAAAATTACCAAAACATAAGCGCTCATTAGAAGAGAATGAGTACTCATGTTTCTCGACGTGGTTTTGACCACGGATGCACCTCACTTTGGCGATACGATATGTATTTTCACATACGACATCTGGTTGCAAGAGAGAACCGAGAGATGAAAAAAAATACGATCTATGTGTAAGCATGCCTTCAGTGGTGCCGCATGAAAGCAAGATTTCTTGAACTTAGTCCTAACGTAGGAAAATATTGTTCATGTGATCACCTTTTAAATCTTTTTGTAACCTTTTTAGTAGTGCTGAATGCTGCTGTCAATTATGCGAGAACACGTGGGTGTTTGTCACGCCTGAGCTGATTTATGTGCTTTTTACTAACGTTAGTTACGAGAAGGCGCTGTGTTGTGCGTTCCTTCTATGTGAACTATGTTCAAACCGACCAGAGAGCCGAGGTAATGAAGTGGGTGGTGATTCGACGTACCTTTGACTTGGCTTGTTTGCAAAGGTGCGTGCCCAGGTGTGGCGATCACGCTGCATGGAACTGTCAGACGTAGTGGTCAGACACGAGGCGTTAGAGGCGCGGATGCCTGGATGGCCAAGGCTGTGGAGCTTTTTGAAAGGTCATGGCAACATCTTGGAGTTTAGGGTGGTTATCGACGCAGGTTTGTAGACTTGTTGCAGCTGTAGCAAGACTCACTCTTAAGGATTGCCAACAGTTCGTCGTTCGTTGTCGGAGCCTTGGCGACCACGCCAGCTGTAATCTTCGAAGAGCAGAGAGACGATAAACGTAAAGGTGCCTCAGCGACCATGACCAAAACAGGAAAATTAGGCGATAACATGATATGGCGAATCATTTCTCACGCCGATGGTCGTGCATTGGCGTCGCTAAGAACGTTTGGTCGCATGGATGGGTGGGTGGATCGTGGCAGCAGTCCGGATGGAGGTTGTGCCCGGATGTCTGATGAAAGTCAAATGAAGGTCACAGTGTAGGCTGTTAAGTTGGCAGTGCATGTGGTGGGAGCCGTACGTATTGATTTTAAACCGGATCGTCGCACTGAGCTCGGAAAACCTGGATGGACAGCAACGTTGAAGACGAGATTGTGGACAGCAACAAATTTCACAACGGCGTCCACAAGCTGCGTATCCTGGCAGCTGTCCTTATTTCGGGTGGCGCAGGGTGGTCGACATTTTCGCGCGAATCGCCCCGACGATTGTAGAATCTGACGGTGACGTGGCTCCGAGTGTTACAGGGGGCGCGCTGGTGGACGATGATTCAGGCAAAGTTGAAAAGATGTGAGCTGTCGTGGGATATCCCGGATTCAGTTTTCAAGCTTTCGTTGTATCCAGCAGTGAGACAGCTTGGCTGGCTGGACAGTGGTGACTCGATCACCTGTTCAACAATCTCGGAAAGTTCGTGTGGAGGTCGCAATAGCCGAGCCTGCAGAAAGGCCGGAACTGATTGAGGTAGTCGTTTAAGCCATAGCATTTGCAGGAAAAGATGCCGGACTGGCGTCTTGCTTGTTGGAGCACTCATGTGGCGTTAGAACTGCGAAGGCTTCTACTCCGTGTAATTCGGACCTTCCGGTCATTCTTGGTTGGCAGGCGGCGCAGGTTCGGTCTTCAGCTGCAGGCGAAGGCTGGCTGGTGGTGTGTTGGTGAGCACATCCCGCGCCTTTGGGCTTTGCGGTTGTTCAGGTGGGCGTCGACGTAACCATGGTGCGCTTGGTCTTCGGTGATGCATGACAGAACTGCATCGCGACTCGCCCGAAACCCGTCTCAGGCGAGTCCACCCAAGATTGCAGAAGCTTGACGGCGACACGACCGATGTCATGTTGAGCAGCGCCCATTGATGCGTACTTCGGGGATTCAGACTTCAGCGGATGCAGTAGGCACGGCCAGTTTTCTGTTCCATGACGCTGCTGCACCGAATCATCAAGTTCGCGCTGGTCCTACAGAAGCTGCTCCCTCCGTTGCGGAGGGGTTTCCTGGTAGTCCCTGGTAATGGGTTGTGGCTATCACCAGATGTTGGACGATCCGCAAACCGAGAAGCGAATCCCACGCTAGCAAAAATGACAGCAGCTTGTTTCATTGGAAGCAACAGGTGACCATACCGACGCTACGCACATCGATGCAGTGAGTGTGCCTCCAAGCCAGGCAGCTGCGTTTCCATCTCCGTCAACGCGTCATAGGCGCTGTTCTTTATCGGCAGCGCAGCGATGCAGGCAGGCAGCCGTGCCTAGGCCGGGTGGACGATGATGAGGCTGCGTAGAAATCTTGCCGACAGCGTGTAGCAATAGTAATTTGCGAGAGCCAGAATTGATGGCTCGTAAGCTGGAAAAAAAAATGAGTGATCCGTTAAATATGGGAAGATGCGGAGTACCTGCTTTACTGGTATACACAAGGCACTCGGGGCAGGTAGGCGTTTCATTCCCAGATATCATTCCCAGATAAACAGCCCAAGCATAAAATCGCAGCTATTTGTGGAAGAGGAGACCATAAGCACGTACTGGGAAGCACCGGGAAGTACTCGTTACATGAGCACTTTTTGGTGGCGCTGCGAAAACTGCAATGGCTGGCAATATTCCGTGAACCTGCCAGTTTTACGCCGCTCCACAGCAATGGCTCTTTCGGTGGTCCTTGAGGAATCGCCGACGATAAATGTTGTCCGTGGTTCCTGGTTCGTAGTTCCCGGTTCAGGTGACTCGGCCACATTGCAAAGCTGCACCGACAAGTGTGTTACTGAGTGCAAATGATTAAAAGGAATAGAATCCTATGTGCCAAATTACGACATGATGACTTGAAATCTTAGTCTTTTGGGCTACAGAATAAACCTGACCAAGAGATGCAACCTAAATTTAGAACTTGAGAGAAATCTGCTTCGCTCCCACTTAAATGACGCCATTGCTTTGTGCTTATCTGTGACGCCATAGCCGACAAACCACTGGGCTGAGACATGTTATATTCTTATTATCCATGAAATCTATGTGTGAAACCAATGCGACATTTCCTTAATTTTTGTGTTACTCGGGACCCTTTTCCCCCTCTCAGCCACAGTATCGTACGAAGTGCGAGATTCTCACAGGAGGCAACACGAAGAGTATGTTATCCAGGAAGAATGTCTGCGCCAGTAAGCAAGTGCGACGTGGGTGGACGGACGTCAACGCTAGTGGTGCGAATACTGCAGGCAGTTTCGGGTTGCACCAGATGCGTACGTTGAGAACCTGAAAGGACACGCGAGGCAGACGTTAGCCATGAAGACTCGTAGTGCACTTTCACTCGAGCAAGTGCAAGATGTCGGCCCACGAAAGGCCATGAAGCAGGAAATATAGGACGGACCTTGCTTGAACAAGGTTTTGAAGAACGGGAGAGAGGACTGGAACACCGGATCTTGGGACGAGTGGGGCCCATGCAGGAGCTACGTGGCAGCTACCTTATGGTCAGCACACCAGTAAGGTCATAGGTATCTGAAAACCTTATGGAGATATCGTGAAATAAGGAACGTAAGAACAATCAATGCTGACTACGAACCAATCCGGTCTGCCCACAAGGCCACAGGTTATCCATGCACGATCTCCCTTAATGTCAGGATTACAGAAGACGAGACTTGAAGGCCAAAGGTGGAGGGCAAGTGGATCATCGCAATAGAACACGCCCGCCATCGAAGGACACGGACTGCAAGAGTAATACTATAACAAGACTGGACATGAGTGAAACAATATGAATAGAAGCGCACGTGCTCTTGTGCCGTGGCATGGCATGGCCAGGACGCACTGGGCTCCTAATTGATACCTATTACAATTTTTAATGCAGGAAAAACTCAGCATTAAGACTCCTAAATGCCGTTTCGCAACCGCGAAAGCTGGCAGGGAGTGCAACGACATTCAGAATGGAGTCTCCTCCGACGAAAACGCAAGGGAACTTCTAACAGTTAAACCCTGCCTATTGTCCTGCTAAATCCTGCCTAGTGTTAGCTAAGAGCCCGCATTACCACACGACTCGTGTGGTGACTGTGGCTACAGCAGGACTTAATGTAGATGGACGTTTGAGAAGACAAGCACCAATTGGGTACATACCCACCGAACGTTGGCCTTTACAGAATGGCGCCTAGCTCCACAAGACGTCCTGTACGCAACCTGCCTAGTATGCAACTATTGTGTGTGTGGTGTTGCTTGTCCTTTTACTGTAGCCACAACCTGCTGCTAATTCGCACAAGACTTCAGGTTCATGAAACCTGAAGCTATATGCGACGCTTGCTGATCCAGTCCCCTTTCGGTTTCGTCACGGAGAAGACCCGACAAGGCAGCAACCGTGCCGAAGTTAATCTACAAAGACTCGATTGCACAAAAACTCGCAATTGGCAGTAGTCATTGAAAGCGCACAATCTCAACCTGGTTCGTCGCTCACCTTAAAGTTAGATACCGTTGATGAAGCAGGTGGTAACCGATGGCTCTTCCGGGATTCCGTTCAGAATTGCCAAGGAAGCATTCGATCGTTGTCCATGGTTTTTTTTCTTGAGCGGCTCATAGCCTCGACGACACCGACAGTTCGTATAGCTGGAATGATACACAAAGTCACTTAGCAGTGAAGGAAAGAAGCGTTATTTCAAGCTCGTTTTCTTTGTTTATGCACAATATTAATGAGAAACTAACAGATAATAATGCCAAGGAAAGTATGCTTTCAAACTTACAAGTTCCAGTGAAGAGATGCTGTTGGGAGACGTCATGCGCAATAGCCCAGTACGCCTGCGCTACTGAGCATGACTTTGCCGCTCTTCATTCATATCATTCGCTAAGCGGATGAGATGATGAAGAACGCTGAATGTGCGATCTGAAACAGATGGGTCACTCGTTAAAGGCCGAAGCGGACATTGAAAAAACTACTCTTTGTGAGCGCCTATCGTTCCGAGATCTTACCAGGTCAGGTATTTTGACTAGGGCGGTAAGCACGTGTGTCTAAGAGAAAACAAAGGAGAGCAAGAGGTTAACAATCGCAATGATACACAGAAGCTCAAAAGACGCGGATTAATACCATGCGTCACATTGACACTTCGGATCTTGATCGGGCCAGATGCGATTCGATTATTTTGATGGAGATTGCATCCTTTACGGAAGTAGCACAGGGGAGCCCAAAAGACTAGAAATTTGATCGGGCATAATAGAAATGTGCAATGCAGCCGCGTTGACCCCGACAATAACGGACTGCGATATGAAGTAGACAAGAAATCGGAAGAAACAGAAAACCAACCTCTGTCATTGGCCGAAGCATGAGCACGATGCGTAGCCGTAGTGATTGAAGTCGACGCGAGACCTGAAATTGCTGAAACAACCGCCGAAACCACAATCCGCACCAGAATACAAATTGGCACGAAATTGTGACCAGTAGCGCCATGGCATACCGGATGAGTCTTCCTCCGTGACAGGACACTAACCAGCTACCTGCCTGCCTAGTGTCAGCTAAAACTGAAGCTATTACGCGCTTGTTCCGTCACGGCAGAAGACCCAGGCGCTCACCAGGCTTGTTAGTGGACTCACTTGACCATGTGTTTGATGCCGATGTTGAAGCTCGTAGTAACGACGACCTTGCGGTGGTCCTCGAGGGATGGTAGTCGATTGCAGCACGGACACTCAGTAAAGCTGCAACGAAACGCGAGGCAATTTCACGTAAGATAATGGGAACGCATTCACAAGACACGAGGTTGCGGGCACTCTTGCCTAAACGAACAGCAAATGTCCGCCCATTTACTAGCGCAATAGTGGCCGGTTCCGGAACGAGAGCGGGGGTTCAAATACGAGGCACAAGAGAACTGGGCTGTTGAAGCACTGTTTCTTTATTGGTTAACGTCTTCGCGCGGCTCGCTACTTTTCACACTGAACTTTCCGTTAGCCTTTAACTTGTCAGAAAAAGCGCTAACCCAAGATGCAGGCACCGAAATTACTGCAGAAAATTACCAGAAAGAGCTCGATGAAAGTAAGAATGATTGTTACGTGGCAACCTTGTTGGTACGGGAACAGTGAACTGCAATTTCCAACAATAGGTGTACAACTGTTCGGTTTGCATGAGCCGTTCGCACTGCCATATCCTCTCGCAAGAAGGTGGAAATAGAGATGTGATCAAGCACGGCATTGCCCTTCCGCACTTAATGGAAAGGTTTATTGTAATATTGCCTTACCTTGTTAGTACGGTCACTAACAAAGTGAACGACAATTACCGAATGACTGTTCGCTTGTTCGTTAACTGACCCACGATTGCAGACAAAAAGAACACTTTTAGAAGAATCATACGTAATGCGTATTACCGGTAGCCGTGTCGGCTTACGAACACGATGCGTTGCAGTCGTAGATATGCAATTAACTTGCCCAATGTATAATCATTGCTTGATATACAAAGCTGTAGACCAGCGCTAATTATCGCCGAATCCAGTGCCAATTTCGCCCCGAGGTGTCCCTGGTTTAAAGAAATGAAAAAATTCCCGCGAAGTACGCGAAATCCAATGGTTACGTACTAGTGTGCCGCTACTCAAGCGCTTCCATGCGAATTCCGGCAGATAGAATTCGCTGATCGCTGCCCTGTGCAGGGCTTCACGCTTCAGGATGGTCGCACATTCTTAAACGTGGTGCATTCTTTCGTGCTAGGTGATTGAGATTTATAAGCAGGTAAAGATTTGAAAGTGCAACTTCACGGCTCAATTTGCACACTGCTATCTCTTAGGAGGTAGGAGCCTGTCCAAGTTCAAAGCTCCGCTGAGCGCAGCATGAGACTTCGAGTAGGCAGATGCTGAGAACTAGCCCTCCTTACAGGTGACGAAGCCTATTGAGCCATTCTATATGGCGAATCTGCGTACGATGCACCGATCAACCAATGCAGCTGTGTACGCGAAAATCGATCCGAAGCACTTGAGAAGCCGCGTGCCATTTCGCGTGTATTTAGGTTACACGTGTAGGTCGCAGGCTTCGTTTTCTCCCGAAAAAATAAATCCAAATAAAACAAAGGGTTGATTTCGAAGTCATCTGGGGCAGCCCACAATTAAATCACATTGGCGATTCAAGGAGGAATGAAACGGTTGGACCAATTACAAATAATACGAACTTATTAAAATAGTGCTGGTAAGTACAGACAACTAGCGTATATTTCTAGGATTGTTTTAAAAATACCTGATGATCTAAGAGGGTCGTCATGTATGTACCCTTTACGTGATTGTAACCAAAAGAAAAGATCTAACCTAATTCAGGGAATTACTGGAAATTCACAGCTCAATAACACGTACAGGTAATATAATCGAGCACAATACGAGTTGGAACTTGTGGCCCGCGGTCAATGTGGCACCCGGCAAGGCATTGGCATCACTGGTATTTATTGAGCAATTTAACATTTCCTGCTGTCACTGTCGGCTTTGGGCACTTCCAATCAAGGCCGCCATGTTTCCATCATTGTGGTCCGAGTGTACATCCGCTGCGACACGTCCATATACAACTTTAACTATTCCGTATATTGACGAAGATTATACACGGAAATATATGACAAACGTACGGATTCCGCAAGGAAAGAGATGGAACTATTGAATGACGTGCAGAACGTTTCAGTAGGGATACAGAGGTACCAACCAATCAAAAACTAGTACATGCACATCCAGAAATTACGAAAATCTACGCACCTTTACTGTATTGGCACTAAGGAGCAATAGACGTACTGGTGAGCCGCCATGGATTTAGAGAAATAAAATGAAATTATTACACATTATGCTAGTATATGTGTGCCTTGAAGTATCACCGAACTGATTTCAGTATGATCCAGAGACTTATTGACCAAGTGTTTAAGACTCACAATTGCAACGTGGCTTAACACGGCCAGCGGAGGCAGAACGTTTACTAACTTGGCCTACGTGTATCTTTGTGTTAGTACGGAGGCTGGAAAAGTCAGCAAGATTAACGGAATTCATTGCTACCTCAGGAGCTGAAAGCGGTAACAGTAGTACAAAGAAAGTAAATTAAAATGACGAATTTATGCAGCACACTAACCATTCTCGTCGCGTATGATTAAATTCTAGCGCTAGTCCGGCAGTTTTGAGTAAAATGCGAGCTGTAAGAAACGAAGTACGTACTTCTATCACAGTGTGCCTACCAGTTATCTACTTGTGTCGCGCCCCTTACGAAATGTTAATCACCTCCGGCACACACAGCACCACACGTCTCCCAACCAAGATTACTGGGAAGTCCCACAATGAGCTGAGTGAAGGGTACGTGGCCTGTTGCGGAGGGCTTCCTGAGGAGCGACAGTATGTCATGGGGCGTTTAATCAACAAAGATAGTACGGGCAACTAAGGACTCTAGAGCGTCACTGAAAGGGGTGCAGGCATCGGTAAAAGCAAGCAGGATATAAAACTTGCTCAAGGGTACACCGCAACGTTCAGCCATCATAAAAAAGTAGAATGTTATGAGACAGTGGAATTGTAATGCAAAAGGCATGATGCCTATTACAATATTGTCATTGACTAGGGTATCTACTCTAGCAATAACGTACGGGGAATGTTGCTGGATTCAGACACCTTAGTGGACACTATCCGTTCGTGACAAATAACGCTATGGATTTCAGAATGCACAAGGACTTCAGCATGCTACAGGACGCAGTACTAAGAAAGAAAAAAGAAGCAGGGATAATAGCATTTTAGGGAAAAGATCAGAGATAAGAGGAAGAATAAAATCGCTAAAAACAGGGAATGCAGGCATGTTACTAAGCAGTGCAGTGGTTTAGAGGAAATAAAATGAAGACATCTATAAACAAAACCCCAGAGGACAACAACTGCCGTCGCCCTAAAATCTGATGCAAAGCACGAGGACAGAAAGTAAACCTAGGTTTTTTAAACGACTAAAGATTTAGTGTGTGGTCCTTTTAACACCATGAATAGAAAATACCATTTGCCGAACTGTGAAAACTGATCAAAAGTAAAGAGTACATAACAAACCTAACGTCGAATAGAGAGGTAGCTAATGGAAGCTGTGGGAAGGACGTTATTATGTAGGCAAAGATAAGCAGGGCCATATTACCAAATTTAGTGAGGAAGAAGTAGGTTTGGGACTTTTACTATGTGCAGCTCAAATATAAATTCCTCTGCTAAGAGTGGAAGGGGTGCTTAACAAGACACGGAAGTCTCAAGCGGAACTACCGATGATGTTAGAAAAGGCCCTGCAATCATGCCACACGGAAAAACGGACCGAGGAGATTGTATCTTGTAGAGGCTTACACATTGCGCCTTGAAACCTCAAATGCGCGAGCGAGTTTTAAAAAGCTAAATATTTTGCGCATACATAAAGACAGACTGCAAAGCCTAACTACAGATGTATCAGCCTTCTTTCAGCATTGTACAAAATATTCACGGATAATTGCGAATGAGATCAGAGTCAGTCCACATTAATCAACACAGGGAGTAAGCTGGCTTTAGGAAAGCGATTTATGGACCACCCGTGTGAGAGCAATCAAAAATTGGACAAATCTGACTAGTGAAACAAAAAGAACTATGGAATTCACGGATTACGAAGGCATTGAACTCTAAAGACACCAGAGTTTCCGGAGGCATTGAGTCGATGAGTAGTAGTTGAAACATAAAAGCCATTATATGCGGGGCTTCCACAGCTAAGCCGCTATTCCAGCAGAGCAGGAAAATCGATCGATTAGGTAAGGGGTCCGCTATAAGGAGATAGAATCTCGCCATTACAGCTCAGTGGATGAATAAAAATAAAATAACTAGATCGGGAACCAAGTAGGATAAATGCTAACGGACAAAATTCAAGCAATTTACGGTTGACATATCACATCGTATTATTCAGCAATAACCGCAATGAATCTTAAGGATTGAACGCCAAGACCGGTGAAGCGCACAGTAGGATTTATCATGTATGTGCAGAAGAGGAAGGATATGCTAGGTGGTGTGGCGAGAGAGTTCGTGTTAAAACAACCGTAGCCTAGAAGCCCCCCAGCAGAAGAATAAGCTAAATATACCAGCGTAGGAGCCTATAAAATGTCACGGCGCTCGAAGAAGCGCAAGACTGCTCCTTGCCGCGAGAGAGATACTGTCACGTGGTCGTGACGTCGACGAAGGCAGCATTCAGCACGTCAGAGATTGGCCGCACTTGTGGCCGGGGAACTGGAGGTCAAACTACAGCAATACACTGATAGCGGCGAACAGAGCGTCGACCGTCGATCAACTGACAAGGGGTGAAGCGCGTCGGCATTTAGACATGCGCCGTCGAATATTCCAGCGTTATTGCTGGCTGTCGCGCAAGTTCTAGAATAAGCTCGAGTGTTCGCGTCTTGCGCGCAATCTTAACAAAACGCTCTACAATAATCGCGAAGCATCTCGAACAATGAGGCGCGGTTTGCGCTTAGCGTTGCTGACAGTCTGTGGGCGAAAACCGAGTACAGCAATAGTGATAATAAGAAACGCACGTGCACGCATTAAAGTGCATTGGAGCGAAGCATTCACTGGTGTATCGTCTTATTCATGGTGCCGTGACCAGGATACCGCCTCCCGCCAGCAAGGAGAGTGAATCGACCAAGGTGCGGAAAAATAGGTGAAGCCGAGTATCAAGCGACGAGACCAATGTGGACAGCATAAGCATCGGAAAGGCCGATTATCAGGTAAGGAGTCATTGTTACCCGCCTAGAAATGAGCAAGCGAGTAATGAAGCGAAGGAAGGAGCAGGACAGGTGGATCAACGCAGCGAAACAGCGAAATCAATGACATGTAACAGGGAAAACTTACTACGCAGGTGCAGTTGAAAGGATTAAATGTACTGAAGATATCAAACAAACAGATAGAGAAGATTGTGATTGAAGATAGTGGCGAAGGCGATTTCGAAACAGTAACAGAGTGACATGACAGTAATGAACCTACCAAGAACAGAATTCAGACGTCGACGGCCTGTAAAATGTGATCGCAAAGAGAAGACAAAGGAGGCGGCGCCACCAAGTGCAAGACAAGGCGCTACTGAGCTAGTTGAACTCCGAAAGGTAACGAAAACGTTTGGAGGAAGAGTGGAAGGGGAGAAATGCGGGGAAACGTAGGAGAGAGTCTGTCCCCGGAACCCAACAGGAGCAAACTGCAGTTTTGTGAAAGCGGTGGCTGCAATACAGGGCCTGTTCTAGACAATAAATGTGCCATCTGTCGTCTTGACAGACAAACTCTACGTCGAAGTGGAAATACTTTGTCGCGCCTAAAGTTACTTGAAATGAGTAACTAACAATCTTTTTAACTTGAAGGCAGGTGATGCGGAAAAGCAGGACGTGACAATTTGTGGCGTACTCATTGTTTGAAAATAGCAAGAAAAACGTTATTTCAGACATACATCTAAATAAGGCCCCGATGCAGCAGACATGCTGCAGTAAATGCTGCCGCTGTGTTGCTCAGACAACAATTTCAAGTAACAAACCCAATTTGTGTGGCAGCAGAATTTGTTGAGGAAAACGGCAAGTCGTCTGAAACGACTCACAGTGGACCGCTTATTCATCGCGCCGATGTTTCGTGCTGATACGATTATTTCGAGGTATGCGCAAGAAAACCGCAAGTTGCACTTTTCACTATGAAGTCCCATATGAACAACTGCCCTCAAGTTCATTAAAAAGGTAATTAACCATTAGAAAAGTAACGGACTGTCATAATCGTCATTCAATATAACTATTGTCTCAAAAGAAAACTCCCTGTTGAAGAGGAGTAGAAGCAGGAGAAGGGCAGCAGTATTGTGACGAAGCGATAGAGATGTAGCAAAGCACATGGACGAGCACATGAATGAGCTACTGAGCTGAAAGAAAGAGGCCTACGCAAGTTACGGATGACATAACGCAAGCTGTTGCAAAAACAGCATGCAAATACATTGGTTCCAATTCGGTTATTCGAGTGCTGAAGTTACGCGCCGATGTTGCCAGGGCTTAAAACAGCGATGCCACAGTAGTTATCAGTATATTTCAAGCCTGAACCTAGGAGAAACTGCTGAACTGTGGAAGAACTGCAAAGCAGCGCAAGAGGAAAACCATGAGAGGAGTAGCCGGAGAGGCGTATGTTATATTTACAAGAGCAAGTATATTTTCGTTAGCAGCCTGAGAAGGACAGGATAGCTACGAAATCAAGAGTTAAAGGCAGACAGCCCCGTAGAACTTTCAGCCCTTGCAGTGAAGCGGACCGAATATACCTGTTCTGTAAACAAGAAAATCATTCAGCTGCGGACTCGCTAGAGCATTCGAATGACGGAAAAGGCCATTCTCATTGAGGATGCTACAGATGCACCTGGCCAAACCACACCGCACGCATGCACAGAGCACTGGTGAATTGCTGACACTGCCAGGGTCGACATGTAACGCGAGACAAATGGCCGAACAGATCACAACAAAGCAAGCGGAAGCTACGACGCCTCCGCTGCACGCAACTGAAATTATAAAGCATAAGTGCGATTTTACAGGCAGGCTGTCACAACGATAAAGCAGAAAAATGTGGAGGACATTGCCTTTTGTAATTGGCTGAGCGGAAGGCACCGGTCATTTATTGAAGCGGGGTTAGCAAATGAAATAGACAGCAGAACAGGCAGGTTCAATCGCAGAACATAGATAATCCGATTAATGATCGTTGCGCAACGGAATATTGAAGCTCGAGAATGTAACAGCCACGGTAATGGAATCACTACAAGGGAACAGAGCACAGTTCTGCGAAACGCAACGAGAAAATAAAACCATCTAAAGCGGCAAGTGGCCGACGGCAGCACTGAGACTGAAACATGACACCATTGAACTTATAGTGGCATTTATTCACTGGTAGAGAAGAATCGAAAGCAGACTCATGGCTGCCGTGGGAGCACTGGGCTGAGTACTACAAGGCTCATCGGAGCCAAGCAAAAACAAGACTGACGCCGAACAAAAGTTTTCGGCTTCGGAATCAACGCGCATCGCAAAACTGAGTATTATAGCGCATCATGTGAAATGAAACTGTCAAGGCGGCCAAAGAAGAGGACATAGCGCTCCGTCCTTTCGATTGGCCGGCTCGGCCGTCTTCATTTCCGCGATGCGCTATACCAGCTCAAGTACGGCAAAACAACTTCGCCAGTCAGCAACTGACCACAAACGCACACATACAAAAGCATACGCGATGCAGCAGGCGGCGAAATGGACGAGGAATCCGAGCAAAAGATTATACAATGGAACGGTCGCTGTGAAGTAAGCTTGTCCTCGAAATAAAACGTTAGGCGGGATGTCTACAAGACCAATGCCATAAAAAGACTCCAACTGAAGAAAATGCTGGTGAAAATGTGCTTTGCGCCCCGAAATCCACACACCGCACCAGAAAACAAACTGGAGCGAAATGATGGCTGCGGGAGCGCCACGGCAATCCCGACGGGTCTTCCTCCCGGAGACAATCCTAACCAAACTACCTACCTACCTATCCATCACTTAAACCTGAATCTATGTGCACGCCTGTGTCACGGGAGTAGACCCAAGGTGGCAGAACTGTTCAGGGAACTCACTCGTTAAATTTCATACTACCTTGAAATTCGGTTGTGCTGGAAAGTTATAGCGAGTGATGTTCGGTGAACAATACCCACCCTCGCCAGCCTGTCATGGGGCTCACCTCCCAATACGTTTGATGCCGACGATGAAGCCCGGAGTAACTTCGGTGGGCCTCGATGAATTGTAGTTGATGCAGCCGCCTTGTCGGTAGTTCCACGGCCCAGTTGCCGCCGACAGTTACAGTCCGTACACGCACAAAAGAAGACGCGACTAGTATGCACACGCCCAGTGCATGACCAGGCCAACCACGGTGTTAATTAGTTGCCGCCTGCATCATGCGCAACGTGGCAGGGACAAATGCAAAATGAAGGTCCCGCCACTAGGGTGTAACTCTATTTAAGAGCGATGCTCCGATATTCGCGCATGCGTTGCCGTAGCCAGCTTCTAGTGGCACCATTACGTCACTGGATCCTTCGTCAGCGCTTTATCGACGAAATTTAATCGGCTTGCTCAATCAAAGAGTTTCATCGGCGTGGAAAAATGAATAAAAGATGTACACAAATATTGAAAGATGGCCCATACTACGCACGCGCGCCGGGCTCTAAATGTTCCAGAAGCGCCTAAACAGCAGAGCTGAAGCGGTCAGATCGCTTCATGGTTGCCTCCTCGCCTGCTTTGCGCTACGAAATAACTCAGTTACAGACATGAACTCCAAGGTAGTGACGAATGTGCACAAATAATGAAGCTAATCACATTTCTAATTCCTCCTGCCACGTCGTGTTTTTCTGAAGTATGTCGTGCTCAGAAGTGTAGCCAGAATTTTTTTTCTGAATGGCGGAGGGTGGGGGAGACATTATGCACGTTCGTGGTGCGGTTGTTTGTTCGAGTGTATATATAGATGGAAAATTGCATATATATGTACACGTGGCCAGTGGTCGTGCTAGTTGGTCCATCATCGTTAAACTAAATTTAGCGCGAAAATTTAACAGACACAAGAAGGAAACACCTCCTCTCTTCGTGTTCCCTTGTATATGCGTTATTTTTTTGGGCTAAACTTAGTTTAACCATTCTGGAATATACTGCGATAACGAACCGAGTACCGTTTTTTTTAGTACCTCAATGTTCCCTGAAACACGTGTGACGGGCAACACAAAAGTTCAAGAAACAAGAGTGGTTCACAGATGGCATGATATGTAATGGCTCTTGACAACTCCTTTGAACTGTGCGCAATACGTTTGCATAGCGATGAGGGCGACAACGTCGTTCCAGTGTTTCATTGTGTGTAAAAATGACCTACGTAAGAAAACGACTTCGCAGGTATACGGCCTTAGATTGATAATTGCGCTCGTCCGGTGGGATCAGTGATGAAATACGTTCTCTTGCTGGCTCCAGATCAATTTGACCATCTAGGTTCCTTTCGATTTTTCTTCGTTTAAGTACCAGAACAAAGATATTGAACCAAGACGTGGAACGCTCTTTAAACTACGCACGCAGGTTACTGCGCCCTTCAAGGGGTCAACAGCACCCGGAAGCAACAACAATCATGGCATCCGCCATTAGCCTCGAACGCCCGATTATTTCCACAGGGACACCTTTGAATACCTTCCGTCTTCTTGGTGCTGACTTTTTTACAAAGGACACCTTTGAATACGCCGAGGAATGGCTAGAAGGTTTGAGCACGTCGGAGACTGCAAGGGATGGATTAATGACAGAAAGCTCCTCCGCGTTTATTTCGCGTTGCGAGACTGCGCCCCAGGTAGGGCTGGTGAAAAGTTCCCACGCCGCTGCGCCCGGCCGAGGAGAGACAGCTGGACGCTCTCGGGGTGCTACCATCGCAATCCGGACGCAACAAGAATCATGGCGGGTTCCGATCATATTGGCGCACGCTGGCGTCGAGCGTGTGCATGGAGAAGGGGGAGGGGGTGAATCCTTCTCCATTTGTTGCTCTCCTTGATAAGAAATGGTGCGTCATATTCCCTCACTCTTCGCGCTGCTAATTTTACCACAGCGCAGCGCTCCTTATCCCACTAAGATGTTCCAACTAGCCCCAAGCATAAGCTCTTCTAAATAACATTTCGGGTTCCGATCATTTTCTCAAGCAGCGAAGTGGCCTGCGAAGACTGCTGAAAGAGCCAGCGCAGCGCCAATGGAAAGTTAAACGCACGGTATTGTTCACCAGAAAGCCGAAAACTATAGTAGTCTATACGGCGTCTAGCTAAATGTGGCTGCAAGCATGATGCGTCACTTTCCATATGCCCCCTCGCTACACACTCGACAGTAGTAAAATTCGAAGAGCGAAAAGTGAAGGAACATGACGCAGTATGTTTATTCCTCGCTTGCTTCGCAAGGAGAGCAAGAAAGGGAGGGTGAAGCACACCTCCTCCACGCACACGCTCGACGCCAGCGTGCGCCAAGGTGTGATTGCAATGGCAGCGCCCCAATAGCAGTGAGCGGCGGCTCCTCGGCCGGGCGTTGCGGCCTGGGAACTTTTGACCACCTCTGTACGTGCTTTAAAAACCGCGAAGGTGATTTACAATTTCCGACGGCAGCTGCTGGCTACGATCCCGAGCACGGACTGCAGGGAAAGAGTTGGGGCCGCTTTGCAAGCGAAAGGACCGCGGAACAAGGAAAACACAGCAACGTACGTTGGAGATATGTCCCGCTCGTTCCGGCGGGCTGACCCGAGTATGAGCGAGGACAGGAAGCTTCGGCACCTGATGCCCCGCGTGAAGCCGGAGCTTTTGATGGTTTGGTTCGAAACCCTCCATCCACCGTCTTCGAGCTTCGCTCCGAGGCGATAACGATGGAGAAGGCACTCCAACAGCGAGCAATGCTCCACAACCACGACGTTAGCGTCACATATGTGGACGCAGTGTCCACAGCATTCGGGAACAGCATCGATGTCTCGCCAGAACTCGTGTGGTGCATGACGAGACGGCGAGTAAGGCTAGTTGGTAGGCGTTCACGTTTAAAATTAGTTTGAAGCGTACCGAAGACGCACACAAAAAAAGAACAGGGCAGCGCCTACTCATGTCCTCGGGTAAGCGCTGTCCTCTCCTCTTTTACTATCTGCGTCTTCGGTGCGCTGCAGACTAGTTTTAATCATGAACGGTATATTGTTCAAGAAGAGCTCCCGAGGCGGCAACTTCAGCAGCAGCCTCTTCGTTGGCGGAAGTCGTTCGCGAAGAAGTCAAGCAAGCAGTCCGCGAACAGCAGCCGCAACAATACTTTCGTGCCTCATTGTCGGCGCTGCCAGCGATTTCGCATGCCGATGTACTTAAAGGAGCGCTTGGCTACTGACCAGAAAGACGCGGGTTCGATCACGGCAACCGCTGTCTGATTTCGATGTAGGCGAAATGCTAGAGGCCCGCATACTATGCAATTTCAGTAAACGCGAAATAACCCCAGGTGGTCGAAATTACCTGGAACCCTCCCCTACGGAGTCTCACGTAGCTCGAATCACTTTGGGACGCTAAACACCATAAACGAACCAACCCAAAGACCTCCGAGGTATAAAGGGGCTCAGAATACCAAAACATTCCAGGCATGTGCGGTATTCACACCTCCACATCCGAAGGGGTAACTTGATTTTAGGTGGTCATATCAAAACAAGTGGCGCTGTTCCCATCTCTAAGCGACAATCAACGTGGTAACGTCACTCAATCACGCTGATGACCAATCGGTGAGCAACTGGCGTTCAGATGCTCACTCGTTATCAGACAATTCTCAGAATCGCTCTCGAAGTTCATTTTACATTACGTTTACTTGCCTTTTTATCGTGTACGCCATTGCACGCCAGTGTAATTATGGTCAATTCAATTTTGATCGTATGTTAATGTTTTAATGGTGTCTTTGTTTTTTGCTGCACCTGAAAACAATCTGTCGTATCAATGGTACGAGGAACACCCGTCAAGCGGCTGGTGTTAATGTTCCGCAGTGAGGGCTAACCTGCGCGCCCACAAGGGATACGAATATCTATATCGTTGCCTTCATTTTGTAGCTATTAGTAATAGTAGTAGTAGTAGTAGTAGTAGAAGTAGTAGTAGTAGTAGCAGTATTTTATTACCATTAACATTATTACTATCATTATTAGTGTTGTTGCTATTGTTGTTCGGCAGCGCATTCAGTACTGCTGCATGCGGCCACAAAGTTTCAGGATGTGTTATCTGCACGCAGTCCAAGCTTACTAAGGAAAACAGTGAAAAAGATGAAACACGAGGAAGATAAGATGCACAGGTACAGCGCAGCGCCTTCTCTTACTGTTGTAGAGCGTTTTCTTTTTTCGTTTTTTATTGAAACAAAAATAACTAAACAAGTTGTTATCGCCATTTCTTGGCCACGGCTACCCCTCTTCCGCTTGTTGTCGGTATAAGAAACAAGTCTTTTTGCGCCGTTGTTTCTTCCTGATATGAAAAAACTCGCCCAAGCATCCATTTTTAGCTTCCGAAAAAAAAAACATATGCCCCACGGTCCTTTAGGCATTCAACTAAGACGACTCAAAGGCGATAGCCATCTTCTTCTGCTTATTTTCCTCCATTTTGCTTATATATCACCTACCACGGGTTTTTGCACTGCCTCCTGGATCTGCGCACCTTTGACCAAACGACGATGCCGTGTGATGTTATACTGAGGTCATGTGACTTGATGTTACATCGAGGTCGTCCAAATTAGTATAACATGACCTCGATTCTTCATCCCGTGATTATACGATTGCTCTCTTATTACCCTCACCGAATGAGATGCTTAAGAGGAAATTGTTGCTGGGCGAGTCGGTCAATACTCGACGACGTCTCGATAGCGATGAAATCAAGATGTAGTCAAGTTACCGTCACCTCACGCAGACAGAGGTACGTCTTTACTTTGCGGAGAAATGCACAAAATACCAGCAACGAAACAAAGTTACGAACCAGAGCTTTAATGTCAGCGGTAAATGTTGAGCATATGCAATCCATGATTCCGCTATGGCCACATCGAATGGCTGACACCCAACAACGGACCCACCATCCGTCACGGAAAGCTCCACGTTAACGATCGTTGGTGCGACCTGAAAAAAAAAGGCGCGCAAAATTAAAAATATCAGAATTACAAATCCTCAACATAAAATACGCATACGACTGAGGAACTGGGTAATCGAAATTTTTTACTATTCCTTTCTATGACAATACCAAGTGTCGAAACGGCCACGGAGCCATGAAAGGAATTGACACGCCATTCTAAAGAGGGCTGCTCCAAAATATTTTGCTTGGAGATACAGCCTGTTTGGTGAATCATTTACTTGAGGGAACGAAGTGACCATGTAATTGTTGCTAATCAACTTCGGTAGTCCAGTTAATACATGTTCTTTTCATGTCAGGTGGCGCATATATATGACACTGTGCCGCGATTTAGACAAAGTAATTCAATATTCAGCTTGCCTATCTTAGGTTTGCATCATCATAAATCAAGCAGCCTTCCTGTCAAGCACATCCTCCTACAAACGAGTACATCCCACTCCCACCAGTTGTCGGTGTTTCACAGCTGTAAAGAATCACTGCTTGCCGATTCCCACCTGACAAAAGCTATAAAAAAACACCACGCCTTAGTTATATCCAAGGAATAACAAAAGCGTCACATGGTCCCTTATGCAATTGCCTAGGACAATTCGAAGGCGAAAGCCACATTCTTTTTTTTCGTCTCTGTCGATCTGTAAATTGCATTAATCCTCCCCACCCGCCACCCCTTATATTGAGCACCCAACGTGTTTTTGCATTGCCTCCGGGATCGGGTGCATCAGAAGCTTTCTGCGCCTAACATGATTTTGCAGTGCCGCCAGGATCGACCCATCTTTGCCTAAGCGACGATGTCTTGTGATGACGCCATCATTTGACGTCATGATGTAGCCAGGATGAAGCTTTCAAAATAACATTGGGGTAGATTCACCCCACTAAGCATTCGCGTAAAAAATGACGTCACCATATGACGTCATGATGATGTCACAAAAATTGAGCGACTTGTGACGCCATGATGACGTTACGTGGTGACGTCATCGTATGCTGATGATGTTTAGTTTCGCTCGTGTTCACGCCGACGGTCCCTTTTTGCGCTTGAAGGGGCACCTGAAGCTTTCGTCTTAAAGGGCCCCTCACCAGGGTTGACAATTTTGAGCTAACGAGCGCAATGCATACACTGGGCATTCAAGATCACGTCTGCCAAAATTTTCGACGCTACGCGCCGCGGAAATGGGTCAAATTTCAAGGTGAACGCTGCTTCCCCTTCCTCACGCGGGCGCGCGCTTTAGAGAATGAGGGGATGACGTACATGAGAAAATGGCCCTACGTAGATGGTAGTGCTGTGTCGTCGCTCCTCTACGTAGACGACTGTGCTCTGACGTGGCCAACAGTAGCACGTGACGCTTCGATAATTATTTGACACGACATGTGTAGTTTGTGTAATTTGTTGCTTGAATAGATTAATAAAACTTGAGAGAAATAATGAGACACACGAAGGGAATGTGTTCGTCTTTTTCATTTTTTTTTCGTGAATTGCAGCGACATGCGGGGCTAATGTGCCTCCCTTTCCCATGCGTTTGTGTCCCCGCGGTTAGCGCATCGAGCAGACGCCAGCCCTGGAAACGAAAGTAATGTTCTAGCGTGTTCGAGCACTCATTATGCTCGTGTATTCTACCGCGTCCAAGGAACGTTAATGCGGCACTGGCTCATGATACCGCCACTCTCGTGCCCGTACAAATGTCTCAACTTTCATGCCCGTCCCGCAGAGACAGGCAGTACACCACAGAGAACGCCGACAAAACGCCCATGGCCGCTACATAAAAAAAAGGTAGCGGCCGTGCAACGCCGCTCGCGTGCTCCGGCTGGCTCGGGCACGTCATGTGCACTTGACCATGCATGCGCATGACGTATTCATGCGTATGTGTCAAGTGAAAAGGGCAGGGAAGGGATTTGGCTTGCTAAGGCTACACGGGGCGAGTGGCAAGGGTTTTGAAACTCGCCTCCTCGCATCATAGTTTCGCGCCGCTACAAATTATTGTTTTTCACAGCTCGTAATGAACCGATTTGAAAAATTCTTGCGGTATACTGCTCTTCATTCGGCACACAACAACTTCCAGCGTCTAACTAAAATTTGCTATGTGGCCTGATGAGGGGCCCTTTAACATTGGTGTACACTCACCCAAATAAGCGTTTGTGTAAAAGATGACGCCATCATATGACGTCGTGATGAAGTCACAAAATTTGGCAACCTCTGATGTCATGATGACGTCATATGTGGAGGTCATCACATCATGATTTTTTGCGTCACTCGGGTTCACGCCGACTTTGCGCGTTGGACGAGGCATCTAAGGCTTTGATAAGATTGATGTACACACACCCCGATAAGCGCTTGTTTCAGATGGCAGAGGTAGTCCCATGTCGACATCCTCACTCATGCAGCGGGACCGAGCACTTATTGTCCCATGCTCCACCGAGTTGAGTCTCCTTCTCGGAGGTTCCTCCGCAGAACCGATAGGAGCTGCAACAAGTTGAGCGGTTTCTATTTTCATAGCACACCACTGCATACTACTATGTGAAATAAATGAAGAGCTACCAATGACGGTGCGCAATATGAATTATAATCTCCTTTTATTCGAAAGGGCACATACATAGATACACACGAAAGGGGCCATAAAGCTAGTACAGACTCTAGAGGAAACGCTCGGCCGAAAGGATGCCGACCGCACGAACACCGTCATTACACTGTCATTGTTGCCTTTGCTATTATTGTCAGATGGGCTCAAATTAGCGCTATTCAATATTAGTAACACAGGCACTATAAAAAAACACGGGCATTTTTACGAATTAGAAACGTGCGGACACTTTAATGTTTATTAAGAAGACCTTTAGTAAAGATTCAAGCCGATTTAAGCAGTTCACTGTGCTCAACACTCGAGGCGCAGGAAGGTGCGTTTCCAGGTGATTTTGCGCGATGGAACCACCATATCCGGTTCAGTACGAGATCGCGATCGATTGCGCGTCTTGGGACTGAGTCGCAGTGCATCGTCGTCTGCGATTTCTATAAACACGTATTTACTACTGCACTCCACGTTAGCTCACTTTCATTATTTATGATGGCAATTGAGTACCACCATCAAGTCTAGCACGCTTCTCAGGGGCTGGTAATGCTCACACGGTAATGCAATCACGGGAATGGCGGCGCCTTTGTGGTTTGAGATCCTAATTCACGGCCCTATGGGGAGCTCTCCCGCTAGAGTGTGTACTAACTCTATAACAGGGACACATAGACAACGCCCTCTTTCTGGTCAAAAGAACAAAACGAAACGGAAAATGAAGTCACATCAAGCTACGTGCAACTCATTTTTGGCAAGCTGGCTTGAACGTTAAAATATGTTCGTTAGATGCAGCCCAAGATGTGATACATTATGTGACTCGTTGGGCTAGCGCAGGTTTCTTTTTATTTTGTTTTGGTTTTCATTCGAAGATAGAAGCAAGGAAAGGGCCAGCTGCAACGAAGCCAACGCTTTTAAGCAACACAGTAGATTGTGGCTCCCATAACAACAAATTAAGCATCTGGCGTGCGTCCAAAAATTCCGTTATGACGGCTTGAAGAAAACTGCAAGAGAATATCCACAATATTTCTCCTGGTGCAATAGGTATGTGTAAGCAGTGAAGTACGCCATACCGTTTAATTTTCTAATAGATAAATTATCTCACCACGCCCCCATGCCAAAAATGCACGGGAGTAGGGACCCGCTCCACGTGCGTATTTTCATGTGCAGTGTTGGGTCCCGTGTTAGTTCCTCGGTGAATCAAACCGTTTATTCCATTGTCATCGTTTTTCCTATAACAGCGTTTTCAACCGTGACATCGGAGATCTGGACCTTCTCGACATCTGCGTTTGTGAAACGAAGCAGATTGCGTATAAATGGGTTTTCACAGCACGTGGCTCATATATTCGCGTGAATTCTACATGAGTCAAACTTCACAACTTGCATCAATGTTTGCGAAACACAGGAACGATAAAGCATAAAGCAACGCAATAAGGACAGAACACGCAGGAAGACGCGCACATACAGCGCTGATTCACAGCTATTTGATTTCTTCTCTTGCAAGGCCTTTTACGGCATGCATCCGAGCAACTGAAAGGAGATTACAAGAAACATTGCGATGACAATGACACGGTTAATGACGTTGCCGAAAGAAGTTTATAATATAATAATTTTCCTTTGGGGTTTTTAACCTCTCAAGTCCACGATATTAGTATGAGGGACGCCGTAGTAGAGGGCTCCGAAAATTTCGACCACCGCAAGTTCTTTAACGTTGACCTAAAAGTAAGTGCACGGGGCTCAAGCATTTTCATTTCCACCGAAAATGCGGCCGCCGCGGCCGGAATTCGATCCCGCGAACTTTGGGTCAGCAGTGGAGCACCACAACCACTACACCACCGTGGCGGGTTAAAGAAGAAAACAAGGCAATCTGGCAGAGGAGGCTAAAGGGAACCACGCTCGTAGTGACCATGTGAAATTCGCAATAAATGTATGTGTAAATAGAAATTCTAAAAACAATTGAAAAACGAAACAAAGCAATATCATCCGGGAAGTCTTATACATACACTTTTTTGTGACTTTAACTTTGCATACCATTATTACTTACCATTTTTCTCTTTTTTTTTTTAGTCAGCGCTGCCACCTTTCCCTGCTTACCTCTCAGTGGACTTCGTCGACGCGAAGCTTCACTTCTTTGTCGGCTTTGGTTGGGAGTTGCCTTCACGAAGGCATACACAGCATTAATTGGAATCACCGACAGTGCGGCATGCGAGGTCTGCAGTACTGAGGAAGACATCGATCATCTGCTATACCGCTGCCCTCGATTTGCCTCTGAAAGACGAACTCTTTCTGATTCGATGCGACAAGTGGACGATCGGCCGCTCTCCGTGCAGATGCTTCTGGAGCACCGTCCCCATCGCTCGTCGGCCCACAAGGCAGTTAAAGCACTTTTGTGCTTTTTAAGGACTACGGGCCTGTGTGAACGCTTGTGAGCGCTTGTGACTATTTTTACAGTGCCACCGCCACATTTTTTTTTCGCTCCCCCCTCTCTCTCTGTCTCTCCCATCGTTCCACTTCCCTTCCCTTTCCCTCGGCGTAGGGTAGCCAACTGGACTGCTGTCTGGTTAACCTCCCTGCCTTCTCCCTTTCGTATTCCTTCCTCCTCCTCCTCCTTCAGTGAACTTTCTGACCTCGCCGCAAAATTTAATGTAATCACATTTGTGTTGTTCCAATGCTTGCTACAAAAGGCCTGCGTTAAAAGCAATAATATAGCTCTGAGTCAGCACTGTATCTGTGCGTTCTTCTGTGCGTTCTCTATTCCATCTTTTCTAAGTACGAACCAACTGGCCCAAGAATCCGTTTATGCGAAACAGGAGCAGTTCCTCTTTTCACATGTTTCTGAAGGGAGGCAATCGAAGGCGGTGCGCACAGGCAGGACTTCCCACTAGCACCAGGCTGCCCAGTATCGCTGCCTGGTAACTCATCTTTAAGAAACGCGTGTCAGTTCCCTGCTAATAGTATTAATAATAATTTGGGTTTTACGTTCCAGAACCACGATATTATTGAGAGATGCCGTAGTGGAGGGCTCCGGAAATTTCGGCCACCGGGGTTCTTTAACGCGCACCTAAATCTGAGTCCGCGGGCCTCAAGCATTTTCGCCTTCACCGAAGATGCGGCCACAGCGGACGGGATTCAATCCGCTGCCTTTGGGTCAGCAGTCAAATACCTTTGCCACCACACCACCGTTACGGGTCAGCTAGTCAGTCACGCGGTAATAGAATCAGAAATTGAATTACCTGGCAGGACGACTAACCCAATTGAGTAAGCTTAAATGCAGACTATGCTGTTCATATGGCGGTCACACAACGTGCGACAGCATTATACAGGCAACAGATAGCCAACATTAACCAACAATTAGCCAAATAGAAACCGGTGTTAGTTAGGAATAGAAAATAGTAGAGTTAGAAAAAAAAGAAAATAAATTACACCATCTCCCGCTAAAGGGGACCATGAGGCGATGCGAAGCCGGAGCACTTGCACGATCGCGTTCCATTGGCGTTCGGTGGGCATGCTACCGACCTCGCTTCGTGGAACGCTAAGAGGAACACTTTGCGCGTCCTGTCTCCCCTCTAGCCTGGCCATTAATTCTCACAGGGCGTGCGGGGAACGTCGACAGGCGCACGAGAGAGAGGCAGCGTAGGAGAGGACAGAGAGGGGGAGGGGACGCTCATGCGCTGGCCCTTATCTCTACTCTGTTCCAGAAGTTCCGTGCAGCAGAGCCAAGGCTACACGACCCTCGAGCGCAGGTTGTTGCGAAGCGAGATGTAGTGCCCCCATATACGTAGCCCGTTGTTTGTCCTCATGACTTTTGCAAGCGGTCTCCTCGGAGGATTTTTACTTGAAGGCTTCTCTGCGTGTTGTAGCTGTGATTTGTATGACGATTTGGTCGCATTTTCTGTATAAAACAATTTTTGTGGCTCCATGATACTGAAGAAAGGGTTCTTGCTTGTACGTGTTATAGCATGCAAATGACGAAAGAAATAACGCTGTTGTGGCTCGTATGCGTTATGTTTTTACTTATAAAGTACGAAGGAATGGTACGACACTGTCTAAACTTTTATGAGTAGTCCGCACAGCCCGAGCGTCCACAGCGCCGCGGAGGACATGGTCTTGGGTTGTGATTAGTCCGCGGTGGCAGATTTGGTCACTCCTTAGTCAAAATGGCGGCGCCTGGTTCACCTGTGCGATATCGTGCAAGTATCTCGAAGACGCGCGCTTTTACGGTGCCGAGGAGAATATTTAACCGCTTTCACAATAGGCTCTTTTAGCTGAGCGTCGCTTACGCTCAGCCCTTCCCAGATGTAGCGTCTCGAGAGAGTGCAAGGTGCCGCATGTATTTCGTGTTTTCGACTAGCGCGTCTTGCCGAGACGCGGTGAGCTTGGCTGCAAAATAGACACTTTTAGTTGGGCGTACGTAACGAGCCTACGTACGCAGCACGGCCACGGGAGAGAAGTGCGCATGCGCAGTACGTAACGTATCTATTCCAGGGATGCGCGCGTACGCCCGTAGCAAGACGCTGCGTACGTAACGCAACGCTTACTACGTTGCGTTCTCGCGAGATCTCGAACAAACCAGAAACGAGAGCCCATGGCGGCTGCAGTGGCGTTCGACGCAGACAGCAATAGTGAACCCGATGCAAGTCGTGTGTACTCCACATTGAAAGGCCATGTTTCCATGCCAGACAAGGTACAATCAAGCGGCACGTTCCGGCGTCCTGACCAGGGGAAGACATAGCCTGGCGTCTCCCAGAAATCCTCAAGCAACCGTCTTCGACAGGTTGTGTGCGCGAACGCGCTATCTATTTCTATCAGGCATCTAGGCGAATGACGCCGTAAAAAAAAAAGAACGTGAGCTTGGCTCTTACTTTTATTCATGCCGCAACATAACGCACATTGAGCGTTGTGCGAGCTTTGATTCCTTGAAAGTACTGCTAGTAGATCGGAAAGTCAAGAATGCCTGCAATACGACCAGTTGCTGTAAGGTATACGCTAAGCCTCATACACAGCCGCGCTAGATAGAACGCTGTGTTCGATCCAGTGCGGCCGTAGTCCATCAAACGCCATTCTTCCATAGTGTACCCAGCTTCAAAGCTGTGTGCACATAGTAATGTTCAACGTTTACGGCAAAGGTCAACGCGCGCAACCAATGCAGCCAGGGACGACGCCAAAAATGCACACAGCGAACGCCGCCGCCTCACATGTATGCCAGTGGCCATTACCCAGGCCATCGGGAGGTCCTGCGTGCAGATCACAGAGGCCACGTTACTCCTGGGACCTAGCATTCTTCTGACGTCGGTGGCGCTGATAAGCATGCGAAAACACTCACATCTCGCGTACGACTAATCTATATGAGTGAAACGCATCAGGGTACGTTAAACTAAAACTGTTGTAGCACGCTTCGCTTGCAGCGTACGCAACGTATTGTGCGCAGCGTACGCAACTTCTGCGTACGCCCAACTAAAAGTGTCTAATGACGGCGAAACCAAGTGGACGCACCTTCACGCTCCGGTCAGTTGGCTTCACGAGCGGAGCGAAAGATGCGTTCTACGTTCCGCCGGTCGCACGATCGTTCTGCGCACGAGCACTGCAGTTCTTTCAACGTGTTTGTGTGTTGAGTCACGCGCACTACCGATCCTTCTACGCGTTCATGTGCATTCACCGGTCTGGCCGGGGCGGATCGTAAATGCCCAGCTAAAAGTGCCTAATTACAGCTCATCTCACTGCGCAGTTGCACAGTGTCCTGAGACGCTCTTGCCGCTTTCGCTGCAGCGCTCGCCGCTAGCAGACGACATGGCGCGGAAGGACACACTTAGATGTGCTCGCCCTCCTGATTGGTTGAGAAGGCCTGTAGCTTCCACAGTGCTGCACGGAACTTCTGGAACAGAGTATCGGCGCTGCGCTGGAGAGAATTTCGGCATGTCGAGCCCGCATTTCAGAGGAGCCAACCGAGGCAAGCGCTGGACTGAACGCGCGCAGCGCCCTGCCATTTGAAGGAGAGGAGACTAGAGGAGGAGAGTAGCGTATGCGCCGTGAGAGCAGAAGCGAGAACGCAGGAGAAGCGCAAGCAGGTGTTGGTAGAGAAGTGGAGAGATTAACGCGCAGCTGTTGGAGAGAGGGAAGGAGGAGAGTTGTGCATGCGTAGTGTGAGTGCGGACTGCAACGCTGCGTGCGGATGACCACGCCGCGTTGCATACCCCCGAGCAAGAGATACTTTGCATCTAAAAGTGCTCAAGGTCACCAGGTGCGCGTGACATACCTTCCTCCCCCGTGCCATCCTTCCCTGTTTAGCTTCCAGCGCTTTCGTCGGGACGAGAGAAGAGAGAAAGAATTTATACACCTTTCCACTGAGGCGCTCTTGGACGCCGCCATATTGCCAGATAGTTCACCGCTAGCGACGTCTAGCGGCGGCGCCATCTTGGGCTGTTTGCTCTCCGGTCTTTCCGTCGAGACGCATACATTCGTTGCATCGTGTGTCGTCAAACTGTTGTTTTAGTTCTGTGTAAGCTTTGCGGAGACGTTAGTTCGGTTCTTTTGTGACTCTCTGAGCTTTCCTGACTGACAAGACGGTCGGCATCGAGTATTTTGCGATTTGTGGTTTTTGTGTGTGAACGGTGCACGCTGTACGGCCGTGTTGACATTCCGATGGCTGGTGGTGCGTCTAAGGAGCCCGTAGACTTAGGAGGTAAGATCACTCAACATGTTTCTGATTTATGTCACCGCGTTAATGTTCACGACAACGTTATAGTGGTAATTGTCACAGCGAGCACGATGAAACTGCACTTATTGCTCGTCAAATGCTACTACTACAACGCTGCATACCCGTGCCGTTGCCGGAAAATTGTTCACCTAGCTGCAGTAAATGTTGCAGCGCAATTACGCTGCACTTGAAGGCGAGCGCTCGCAGTTTCTGTGCGACAACAGTTCGCTGTAGCTGTACTTTGTTGACATCGTGCTTGTCCTGTTTTTCAAAGCGGTAAAAGTCAGCGGTATATTGAAGCTAATCGAGAAACCTCGCTATTGACACGTCGCGATATGCTGTCGCATGAGGCCGAGATCCGCGGTCAGATTTTTTTGTTGCCATCAAAAATGGTTAATTGCGTGTGGCACGTACAATTCGGATCGCAATAGTTGAGCTCAGTGCCTAAGGGAGGCATGCGACTGTCTGCAATCTCGATGGACGGATCGTAAATATTTAGATGCGGATCGAGCAAAATCGCCGTCCATTGTTTACGTGCGAGCATTATGCCAGTGTGGACTTATCGTTGTGAGCAGTCGTTGTATCTTACGAGGTAAGCTGTCGCGCTGAGCTCGTAGACACGGGTTCAGTTATCGATCACGCCGATCGCATGTTCGTGAGGGCGAAATGTGAAAATACTCGTGTACCTACGATTACGTGGTCACACATAAAACCTGCAATTACACGAGGTGTCGTTGCTCTTCTTGCCTTTATTATTTTCCACTTTATGTGAAAAATAATATATTCACGCTAATTGTTACCCATCCGAGGAAACCAATAACCCTTCTGTTATATTTTTAAAGACGATAGTCTTTCTTGGGGAACTTAAACGCAGATATTTTGGTCTGTCTTTCTGTCTGTCTGTCTTTCTGTTTGTCGGCACGTCCCTCGATTCAGTCACTCGGCCAAAGTTGAACCACTTGCCCAAGGGCCAGCCATCGTGAACGGCTGACTAGGTTCATACTTGTGTACGTTGTTGATCAAAAAGCAGCCATTACGCACATCTGAGGCGCAACATCACTAGGTAAGTATTAGGTGGTGTGTTCCTTTAATAGAAAACACATAGATACGTAATTCTAGAGACCCTAGTTTCTTAAGCTGCGCTGAAAATGCGACTGCGCCGAAACTTGGCTTCCTCCGTGCCCTCTGCATGAGCTCATTGTTGTGTTTCGGTTTCGGTTCAGTATTGCACTGTACGAATGCCATGGGGCGCCGCTCTGGCATTCCTGCTTTACCCAGGCGACGTGAATATAAAAGAGTGTGTGGAGAGTACTCATTGAGTGCGGACGTTTCTTCTGCTTCGGCGCTTCGCGCCAAACCGCGTGTTCGGGCTGGCTGGCGTCCCCGCCGGTCGCGTTGGTCACCGCCGGTCTTCGCCTGCTGCTGCGCCGGGACTACCAGCCCGCAACACAGCATTCACGTTTCCCGACGTATTGCCAGATGGCGTTCATATCTCACGCAGCGCCTCTTCTATCGTCTTTAGACGACATTTGCAGCGAAGCACGCAGATACGCGGCCAATTTTTTCCAGATGGCAGGAGCCATGGCCATCCTAACATGGGGAATGAATGGCTGGACGACATGCGGGAGTGGGCTGTGGGAGCCCTTGACATAATTTCTTACCTATTGAATTCCGAGGCGAAGCATCGGCACGGGATTCAGATCGCTGCGCTTGCCGTCCACAAAATACGCTGAACATACAAGTGATGATGTCGAGGGCACAAAACCTTTTCTATTGGCTGCGGCGACCCACTGTCTTTTCAAATCGGCGTCAGCGGGAAACCGATGCAGCAAATACTCGTTTCATCCGCACTCCTCTTGCAACACGTTGTGCGTGCCGCAGAGCTCTTTTCTTGCTGCGTTCCTCTTCTTTTGGTTATAACCGCAGCCGTAAACAACGCAATGATGCCCTGTTGATAGACTGTTCTTGAACGACATTTCAATGTTCAATTAATAACACCAAAATAGCGTACGCATTGAAGAGCCACTACACAACGTGAATGGTGAACTCTCTGCAGCAACAGCCCAGCGGAAGGGGGAGTTGCCCAGAAGCCTGCTACTCTCGTCACCAGGTGGCAAAAATCGGCTTGCGGCTCGCTGGTTTGAGGTTGCCGCTGGAAAGGTCTATAGCGTGCAACACATATCTCTAACTCCGCTCATACTGCTGAGGCAATAAGCTTCTTTAGTGAGGGCACTCCATGTCTACAAGGAAAAGTGTTGCAGGGCCCTGTTAACAAATAAAACCAAGGAAAACTCCCATTTCACATCCTCTAGCATTTTTTTCGGTATTTTTCCGAAGCTCTGCCTTGCTTGCGGGCATGCATGCAGCTGTGCCGGGTAAAGGAATACAGTTAACTAGCCGGATTTACCGCCATTGTGAAATAAATAAAAAAGAAACTAAAAGGAAAAGCCCTGCGAACCCTCGATGTGGCCAATCGGCACCGCATGTATATACTCCGTATTGTGTAACGAATGGGCTTGAGGTGGCCTGCCTCAACGCACGGAAAGAAATCCCGGCCACATATAGCCGAAAAAAATACATATACATGACTCTCTTCGGGCGGCCGCTCTGAACGGGTGCTGTATGCGTATGAGAGGAAAGAGAGAGAGAGAGAGAGTCTTTTGAGCGTGGCGGCCGCTCCCCGAGCGAGAGCCAGGCGCGGCCCAATCCAAGTGAAATGGGAGAAAGCTTCGCAATGCATGCGCGCGCGAAGAAAAAAAAAAAGATGTTTGATCCCTCCGTCATAGGAATCGGAATAACACGAAAGTAAAGCGTGCCCTTACAGAAGTAACTGAACGTTTACTGTATATTCATATCAGAGAGTTTGCACAAAGTGTATTGATGTCTGGCAGCTATAACACGGTTTAACGTGGATGCACCCACTGATGATTCGTGGTACATATCCATCCCGACGACTAACGTCCATGTTAAATGATTAAACAAACCCTTTGTGGCAGCCGTAGTAGTTAACGGTGAAAGCGTAATCACAGAACGAGGTGTGACATTTTCCCTGCCTTTCCTCTGCTATAGCGAAGCATTGATAAGCAGAGGAAAGGCAGGGAAAATATTCCTGGCAACTGTGCAGTCAACCACACCTTCCATTTTACAGATTGCAAGGAGGCCATATTGTACCAAATACCATTATCATGAAGGAAAACTTACATTGGCCAAAGCGGAAGATGCTTTAACGTTCGTCTTCGTGAACACCAACGATCATTCACAGAAACAAAGCCCCATTCTCTCGCCGCTCATAGCCACGAATGCGGCTGCGCACCCTTCTTCAGCGACAAAATGATTTTATCGCATCATAAAGAGCAGGTAGCAAGGGAAGTGATCGAGGCCTTGCACATTAGAAGAAAAGGAGATAAGTGTGTTAGCATGCCATCGATTTGGCTGAGTGACGCATGATTTTTGTACCTTTGAAGCACCTGCCGAGTGTGATACCTGCCTTTTTGCTTTTACTTGCCTGAGACTTGTTTGTGTTTTTTGCGTTTTTTTTTGCTTTTGATGTTTTTAGTTGTTGTTTTGTTTATGTTGCACATCACCTATATATATGCGTGTTTTTCCCAATGAACTTTAGTTGCGAGTCAGCGCCTGTCCTGTGGTTTCCTTTACTTCGTCGTCGTTTAGTGAGCGCTCTTTCAACCAAGATGAAGGTCTATAAACTGGTTTGAAAAAACATCCTATGCAGGCGTAATGTCGGTGCAACGTCAATTGTGCTTGTGGTGCTGGCTATCTAAAATTACAAGAAAGCAATAAACACTACATATGTATACTCCTACGATACAGGCGTCATATGAGATTAACGTCTGTGCTTGCAGTGTTGGTTCCGCTTTTATATCAGTCTATAAAATATTACATCTGTATTCCTATCATTCAGCAAGCTATAGTGAAGCGTTGCCAGACCTCGGTCGAATACAATAACGAAAGCTACGCGTGATATACACATGATAGCAGAATGTGCACTTAGTTTCGGTAATGCTGACGTATGTACTCTAACGTGAGGGCTGACGTTACGTCGCTCCATAAGTTACCCTTTAAACGCCAGTGTTGTCGACTTGCCTGGTAAGCCCACAATGTGCACAAAGCACGTCGATCCACCTGGTAACGCTTAGCTCGAAGCCATAAAGTACAGCGTTGAAGTGCTCGCCGACTGCTTCGCATGAAACCGATTCGCACAACGCGTGGGATCTGCCGAATTTTTTATTTCAAAAGACATCATCCCTATGCGTATATTTGATCTGACATTAGAAATGAATCAGTGTGAGCTAGTTTACACGAAGGTCGACCAATTATTACATAATCTCAATCGTTCTTACTTGATTATTGTGGCACTTGCTGTTCACAATCATCTTCCTATAATTTCTTGCTTTGTCCTGATGTATTGTCGAAGCTATCGTTTCTTTCTGTCAAAGCGTCCCTTCCGGCCACGTGATACTATAATATCTTTCATACGCCAGGTGCGACGACGTGGAAGTGAGTGATACTTCTTTCAGTGGATGCGTTCACATCAAGAAACATTTCAACTATTCTTCTAACCGTAATGTGACGCTTTTTTTGTTTTAGACTTAGTAATAAATGAAAATGTTTTGTACCTTAGAAATAAACAAATTTGCTCATTTATGCTGGTCTTCAACAGGATGTTCTGGATCACTTAGAATATCTTAGTTTTTGTGTCGTGGCCACCGCAGTTGGTTCCGCTAGTTCTTGGTGGAAAGAAAACCGGCGCCAAGACAGACGCAGAAGAAGAAACGAACAACACGAGTGCGCGTGTTGTTAGTTTCTTCTTCCGTCTCTGTCTTAGTGATGGTTTGTACCAACACCATGTACCAAATCCAACTAGCTGCAGTGGTAAGACGGAAAGTATTCTTCACTTGTTCACTGGTTGTTCTAAGCAAAAGAGCATCTACGTTTAATTCCAACGGCAACACTCATGCGTGGTTTCGTTCACAGCAGAACAGTCGTCAATACTGAAAAATAAAACGATGCGCTATGACACCGGCCGATTTACCCTAGAGTATCAGCAAGCAGGCATAAACGGTGCAACTTTATTAACTGATATTTCATCAGTGCTACCTCTTTGCTTTATCCGAAAGGTACAACGTTGATAAACACCATCTGGTCTCTTTATTTCTTGCTTTTTGCTTCACAACTTTCCCAGCAATGTGCCGAACAAGCACTGATTGGGCAATATAGCAAAGAAGGGCGTATGGCAGGGAGACACGATCTCTCCAATGCTATTCACCGCGTGTTTACAGGAGGTTTTCGGGGCCCTAGATTGGGAAGAATTAGGAATAAGAGTTAATGGAGAGTATCTCAGTAACCTGCGATTCGCTTATGACATTGCATTGATGAGTAACGCGGGAGACGAATTACAGCGTTCGTTAGTATCGTATACCAAAGGATTGGGAAAGGGGAGAGAGCGTAGCACAGAAAGAAAGAGAAAGGGAGATACCGATAGGAAGAAAGGGAAGAAAAACAGAACGAGGAAGAAAGACAGAAAGAGAGAGAATCAAGGAAAGAGAGAAATACAGGGACACCAAGCGAAACAGATATATAGAAAAAGGAAGCGAGAAAGAGATTTACGTTGTCGCGTTGTATGCGACTCGAGGTCACGTTGTCCGAGAAATAATAATAATTTTGTTTTTGCACCAAGCAAACACGTGATCTAAAACCAAACAACGCGCACTTTGGCTCTCGAGTCGTATTCCATATTATTCAGTCAGATCTCACCAGCGCTACTTGGAAGTGTATGCGACACAATGGCCAAATAAACATTGCAAACGTACAGCAGTTCGTACCACGACAACTAGCTGCAATAATACGCGATATGTTTTTTATCAAAATAAGAAAAATGCAGATAAACTTAAGCATTTCCTATATTTATCAAACATTTAAACAACTTCATGGATAACCTCATGCAAGTCTCTTGGCAGATCCATGAACGCATATCGTTCGCCAAAGGTACTTTGTTGAAGCCTAAGAAATAGCACTGGGCCGAGATGAACAGGATCAACTTGTGCTCGCAGGGCCCATTGTAAATGCACTGGACGCTTTGGCCAAAGTGCTAATTGCTCCAGTGGTCCACGATTTGGTTACAGCTAGTTCTATTATCTCTATTGGCCCACTAATTATGAATATTAGCCTTTAGTTACAAAGAGCAAGAGTGCGGTTTTCCGTAACGCCAACGTGTGGATACAATTTTCATGTTATCAGTGGAAACCATAATGTACTGCAATGCAAACGGAGTTGAGCATGCATGACATAACGCTCGTGAGCGTACGTTTCCGGGTAGAGCTTTGTCAAGGGTTTAGCGTATACTTACTGAAACATCTAAAGCAGGTGGATGAAATCGCTCTCCATGGACTCTGAGTTTTCCGTAAGGCCAAATCTGCAATAAAGCGGGAATACATGCTTTCCTGGCTCAAGGACAGATACAAATGTGATGTTACATATCCATTTCCCTTTTTTTTATATTGTCCTTGTTAAAATATGTTTTATTGCCACATAATGAGTGATCGTTGAAAGATCTAAGAGTGTTCTGTTCTGTTCTCACGTAGCTAAATAAAATATATTCACATGTATTTAGCAAAATATGCTCAAAAAGCATACTTTTTTATTCTTGAAAGCTAATCGAGGCTGTCATCCGTATTCCACTGTGCTCTTTTCACGCTTCCTAAACTTCGTCGGAAATGAATTATGTGGCTTTTTGCAATATGTGTTCGCCTTTCAAATTTACTGCCGCCAATTTTCTCTACCGATATGAAAGGATAGTTAACGTGGATGTGCTGATATGAATTCAGGTGGACAAGATTAATTTTTCGCAGACTTCTTCCTTAAATATACATTTACACTAATATAAAACATCATCATCAAGATGTATACCAGCTGTATGACTTTTAATTCACAGTTATCTTCAAATTCGTCTGTTTTAGCGATTCAGGCCCACCTGTGAACGTAAAACCCGTCGCTGCAGTACAAAATATCAACATCGCAAAGTGAAACTTCTGTCACAGAGAATACTGTTCATTTCAAATATGTGGCGCTAAAACGAGGAAAATAGACTAAGAGGAACCCCCACAATTTTGCCTCGTTTATAGTGTCGAATTTACACTTAAATTTAAACCGACTCGCTCAGCTTCCCCGTGTCTTATTACAATAATTCATTCGGTTGCAAAAACTCCTGTGTGTTTCCCTGCACAGCTTACGTATTTCTGTGCATGCCTATTGAAGGCGCATGAGAACGTCAAATTAGCGTGAATCCAGCAATCAAAACGCACGTGTAACACAATTTTTTCCTAATCCAAGTTAGCTCTTGAGGAAGGCCCCTGGTTGCTGAGCATCGCTCTCTCTGAGCAGTTCTCTAAAGAGATTCTCAGGCTGCGCAAATTACAGTCCAGTCAGCAGTATAAACAGCGTCTATTATGCAATGTAGATACACATCATGTCGGTACTGTCTACGGGACACCTCACTCAGTCCCTGAACGCCATCAGTGCCTTCTGGTTTCTCAGTTGCTTCTCTTCTGGTTTCTCAGTTCTGGTTACGCAGTTGATGGATCCCTGCTCTACGATATGGTGGCCCATGACTGCGCTCGCCGCTATTGTGATTCAAACATTGCTTATTTTGGAGCTACAATTAGCTTCACCAGACAGGAAAGTGTAAATTTCATATCTGGTGGTTGGCCGTGTACTGTCCGCAAAATGTATAATAGAGGCACTATAAATAATCCAACGCTGGCCATTCGCTTCGTATTTTCTGAATCTAGCAGAAATGACTCTCCAACTGAGCCAATCAAGGATGACAGTCTACAAATGATCCAAATGCGACGGCGAATCCAAAGGCTCAAGCTTTTTATTACTCAAGAATAACAAATGGTCTCTTAGTCCGGAACCATATCTATGACCACTGAAATTCCCACTATCAAGACATCGGCTAGCTGAATCTTTACCTTCTTTTAAAACCAAAACGAATTCTTTCAAATGTTGTTTCTTTCCTCGCACACTTTTCGAATGCAATAGCTTGTCTGTAACATCTCTACAAAGCACTGACATAATTGCTCAAACAATATTATATTTTCTCAAATCCTGTGCAATGTCTCACTTTACTTACACCAATAATATTTTGCTATACCTTGAATTACTCACTACTCCATGGCTTAGCTTTACGTTACATGTTGTTTTACTTTCTTTCAAGGCTATACTGCTTCCAGTATTTATTTCATATTGCTCTTCTTATACGATGCTGCTCCTGCCATGGCCGTTCTCAGGCCTGCCTTATTTTAGTGAATGAATAAAAATTCAAAAAACGATGCACTTTTTTACGTGAATAAAGCTAAATTTTCAAGGTATTGAACTAGTATTCATCGCAGAGCATTCCCAGAAATGAGTGCTCCATAAAGGCTAGCTGTATTGGGCCGCACAACCGGTAAACAAAACGTTATGTCCACACAAATAATATATGAATATTTTTGGCCTCTAAATCTACGCGCAATCTCTCGAAGTACTGCTAAAATACCCATTTCTATATTAACAGAAGCGTTCCTTATGCATTCACTGAAGAGGACTCGAATGCGAAAGCCATCCATTGTGGCTTAGTTACCGTACACATAGTTTCACGGGAACAGTGCTTTTATTTTTTTACAGAAGCAAAGGCCGCAATGAGGAAGTGAACATGCAGCTCGCGTACCTCAATCCATGGGGCACGCGGGTGGTGATCTCATTTTTGTACGTTTTACCGTGGACGTCGGCTTTTACTTCAAGGTAATGAGAAATTAGTTTGGTTTTTGTCTGTTAATAATATTTTTGTGCCTTCAAAATTTACTACCGCCTGTTTATGTTACTGATGTAGCATACAGGATGCCAAATGTGGTGCCGCGCATTTGAATACAGCAGGATAAGATTGAGATATGATGCTACTATTGAGAAATATATGCAGCTCCCTTCAAGCATTCATGCTCTCCCGCATGAAACTCGTAGTACTGCGGCAATGTCTACTTTATTATGGATTGTTATAGGGAAAGTCGTGGGGTTCCATGTGCATTCGCCTAGGGTGACTCCAAGGCGAAAGTGATGTTTTCCTTTTCCATTTTCTTCATATTCGATTGTATTGATACCCCCTCTCCCTCCGAAACCTATCAGCATTTTAACATCGGCTTTCACTAACTCCGGGAGCGGAGGCATTGCGAGATTTTTCAGCATCACCTAGTTTTCCAGTGCTTCCGAGATCAGCCCAGCTATGAAAAAGTGACTACCATGCGACATCATAGTCACATAATGATTACGTGAAAATTTTAGCGATATGTGACAACATGATGACGTCACTTGCTGATGTCATCAACTGATAATTTATTGCATCAGTAGTGTTGATGTCCACACAGCCGATAGTCACTCTTCGCGTTTGATAAGACATTCGTCTTGATAAAAAGACTCAAGCGGTGCTTTTACGTCGAACAACACAATCAGACGGGGAATAACTTATTTCTCAAATATAATTAGAATGTAGCTAAAACAACGTTCTGGACTTAGAGGAGTTCAAGAATCTCGTGGACGTCTGCCTTGTCTGCCCTCACACACCTAAGTTACTATAATTGGACAAACGCTGAGGCATGCATTGTTAAGAGATGTCGCCATTAATAGTATCAAACAAAGAGCAAATCAGCGCGCGCTTATACCAGGACTATAAAACGTATCCCTCTCTACGTAATAAGTGATCTCAAGCGCTCACATCTCTCACATTCCATAGGTCTTGTCCTTCATTGTTTCAGTTGACAGTCGTGAGAGAGCTCAGCTACAGTTATACAGGGTATGTGCCTGGGGTCATAGATGATCTTTGTGGCACGTCGTTGGCGGGCTCCTGCGTCATAATGATAGCACCATTGTTAAGTGGTACATGGTTGTCCCAACCTATCTATGCGTTTTCGGCACCGTGCGCATAGAAATGATTAGTTGAAACAGATGGAAATGAAGTCATTCTACTTCTACGAACCTCCTGCGTTTTACATGAAAAAGAAGTGTTTTTTGGAAGCACTATAACAACTGCACCGGTGGCACACTTATGGAATGTTAGTACGTCATTCACAGTAGTTAACCGTGGGTGCAGTGAAGGTTAGCTCTGAGAGTTTACGTTCAGCGTGTATTCTTTCTGCAATGTCAAGCAATTAGAAAACTGAACAAGGCGTGTGTACTCTGGAAATGTGCCATAACCGAAAAACTGATTTCTTCACAAACATTTCTTCGAGATAACCACTTTCTTCGGACACGGTGTAAACACCAGAGCGTAGCGGTTAGGGCACCGATCAGATTATTTTAAAATATATTAACGTTTCGCTTAAGGTACAGGACTCCTCTTCGCAGTTTAAATACATAATAACTGTATATTGTTCCTGAACGTTAATATATTTGAAAAAAAAGATCATCTTGGTCGGCGTCCAGGTCTATTTTATTTGGTGGTCTATTTTTTTCTGCCTTTTTGGCGTCAAAAAGGCAGAAAAAGAGTGTTCCACACTCGCCGTCATGGCTGCGACTGGCGCTGACTGACACTCCTAAGTTTGAATCCACATATATGCCCTATAAAGTGGACAGGGAGATGACCGCCGCCGTAGCTCAGTGGTAGAGAATCGGACGCGTTATTCGAAGGTCGCAGGTACGGTCCTTGCCGGCGGCACGTTATCTTTTCGTCCGCTTTACTTTCTTCACATTTATATTCTAATTACTACAAATAACACTCTACACTGAGTTACGGTTGTCACAGTTGTGTTTCAGTTGTTATGCTTATACTTGTCCCTTATGACACACAACGCACGCACGTTTCACGAACTCGTGTCCATGTGTGGAAGGGGTTTTGACAGTTCTTGAACAAGGTCATCATCACCGTGGTCAGTGAGCACCAGTAGCAAGACACGACTTGCTGTCGAATTCGTTCGTGATCGCGGCTTCGAGGGGTCTAAGTGTAGTGAAGTGCAAGGTATAGTACAGCTGGTGGAAATCGCGGATGCCTCTTACGAAGAAATTATTTATGATGCCTCCTGTCCGGCACCTGGCAACGAGGTCTCGTGATACCCTGTTCACATCCAAACCGTCTTTCATTCAGTGTAAAAGCAGGCGTTGTTGGGTTTTGATAAATCAATGTTCAAGTCACCGGCAATGATGAGAGGCGCGATCTCCTCGGCAGAATTATTGTAGGAAGCACTGACCGCGATTTTTTCACAACACACCTGGTCCAATTTTCGGACCACGTGAACTAGTGGATGGTACTCGAACGCCTTCCAGGGCTGCTTTGTCTTCAGCTCCCTCAATTTCATTGCGTCCACCGCAGTGGTGTAGTGGTTACGATGTTCGGTTGGTGATCCGAAGGCCGCGAGTTCGATCCCGGCCGCGGTGGTTCGATTTCGATGGAGGCGAAATGCTGAAGGTCTCTGTGCTGTGCGATGTCT
>NW_023614635.1:0-40900 GCF_013339695.2 Rhipicephalus sanguineus
TCCATCGCTTGTGTCTTGCGAACGGCGCTCACAGTTTGTTAGCGACGCAACGCGCGAACGAGCTTTCGGCACCGTGTTCACACTGACACCGTCTCTGTTTGTGGGAGGAAGCACCCTGAATAGTAAGTAAGCAGGGGGCGCTTGCTTGCGAGTGGGGGACAGGCGTTCAGCTGTTCCGTCAAGTCATTCCTTCCTTTTTTTTTTTTCCATAACGTCCGCTTGCCACGCTCTTCGGGCGGAGCAAGTTTAGGCTGCTTCTGTGGACGCCTTGTATACCGTCTGACATGTGAAACGACCTACACCTGTTTCGCAAACGAGAACTTGGATGCTCTGTTTAGGTACTATGCGTACAGCTACACGATTGTATATCTATTTACTTGCGTTGCTGAGTGCGCGTGTTGGTATACAGTGTATACTGAGATGATCCGCTACCCGACTTTTAAAGATCCATTAGCATGTTTTATGTAAGTTTATAGTCCATGCGGTGGAGAGATGCAGCTCTTCTAGGTAATCCCTGTACTCGCGAGGCAGGGAAAGGTTTACGTTTTTCAAACGCGCGCAATTCATTAGTGTACCTAGGCGTGTGTCCCGCTTGATAGGTAATCCTGATGTCCTCTGAGGCTCTGACCTGCGTTTCGGAGACAAGGACTATCTTGATATACTGCGCCGTGACATCTAATCGGACATTTATTTGAATGTTTACAATTACCGTTTGCGTGTATTTTTCTCTATAACGTGGGAAATTAGGCCAATTAACCTCTAGGAGTATGCGATACTGTACGATCGCACTGCCACGAGTTCCTACTATGCAGAATGCGTGAGATGTTGTTAGCGTACTCATCTTCGATGAAACACGGACGCTATATGTTCCGTGACGTATGAAAACGCATGAAATGGTAATTCGGTCTCCACAAACGGGCTCTTTAACGCATACACTAAGCAGTTATCGCTGAGCAACGGTGGTAATCGTTTACTGTCTTCGTGGGGAACGTGGTACATCTATTCTTGTCGTTCCGAGCCAATTAACTGCTTCGAATTAGGGACGCATAGTAAGTTATACTACGTTTGCCTATCTTGAGATAAACCTCCATTAAAGCCCTCATTTTTATCGCGTGATGCATTTGTGCTTAATCTTCGCGAGCCGAACTTTTCGAATATGCCTCGTCCTGTGTGTATTTGGAGTTCGTCACGATTCCAAACATCAGAAATCGAGGGCTTTAATCTTTTTTTAATATTCGTTTGTGCTTATAGTACATAGCTGTTGTGCTGTCTTACGCATCACACATGCCTTTTGATGACTAAAATTATTTGCCTGCATTTTCTGTAAATATATGTGAATATCGGATATCCGCCGGGAAAGAACTAAGCCACCGCTTTGGAGAACGATATTACATCTTCCACTTGGTTACTGACTTGGACAAACTTCGTCCATACATTCATAGGCTGCACACACGAATATTTTGCTCGTGGTACATGTGAGCGACGTATTTCAACCATGGCTACTCGATGAAGCCCGACAGAAATTCAAAATAAGCGCCATTCGCGCCTGTTAGCGGCGACTCCTTATAGATGGCGCCAGCCGTCCCATCGGCGGTATTTAGCGCTTCTCTGTTTTGGGAGAGGTCCGTGTCTGGCATGGGTGGTTCCCCTTCTTGACTTGCGTGTTGTATACCTTTTGAAGGGGCCGCAGAAACTTCGAATTTGGCCGCGGGCGTGCAATCGGCTGAGCCGGTATTCTCGCGAAATAGGAGTTTGAGTAAGTTTCGCTCGTTTTTAGGACGACTTTCACCAACGCGCTCGCGCGCTACTTTCGATATACTTGGAACAAAATGCTGATGGGCGCGCTAGACTGGAAACCGCCGCTGGGGTGCCTCCCGTACCATGTTTTCTCATTTTGGCGAGAAAACTTATTTTCGCTGAGGCCGACACTGGATACGCTTCCTGCGAACCGATTTTTAAGTCGTTTATTTACGGCATCGTGCGCCGTGTCCGCACAGGAGGCGCCGAATTTGGGTCATATCGGGCAGATGTTGTGACAGTTGTGCGCGCATCATCACGATTACTCGTAAATAATGATGGGCTGCTTCGAGATTTAAACGCGACGACGTCTGGTGACTTGGCGATCGTCTTTCGTGTGCGGCTACCCTGAACGAATAGGGAAAATGGCTCAGAAAAACCAGCCCGTTTGTGGTAGAGATCTGAGATAGTTCGTACGTATTCATCCTAAAAGACTGCGTGCAAACAGAACCACAAGAGAGGTCACACACCGCGATCGCCGGGTTTGTGGCGTCTTCTCTCTTGTGTCCGTGTTCGCACGCCCGGTCTTTTTAACAGGAATACCTACCAACTACATCAGCAGCTGTGTATTCTAAGCTTATTTCTAGTGCTCCATTTTCCATGTTCTCAACGTATCTGAACAATCCTGCTTCTTTGGCTTCTTAATTGCAATTTACGGGCGTTGGTGGGTCTTTTGATGCTCTCTTGTGTTCGTGTTTGCACGTCCAGTCTTTTCAGATGAACCCGCCACTGCGCAGTTTAATGGGTCCACGCCTAGCTTTATTCGGTCGTATATCCCGTTATGTCTTGCACAATGGTGGCACTTGCGGGTGGCTTACAAAGTTTAGTCTGCCGCGTTTCTCAAGGAAAGAAGTTTTACAGCGCGTTGAACGAGGTGATTTCTGCGCGTGGTTATATGTGTATATATATACACACGACTGCAGCGTGAGATGTTTAGTTCTGGCGTTGGTTTCGGTTACGAAAAGCGGGGACTTCGGCGCGTGGGTCGTCGTTTTGCGTAAAGGCGTGTTCCTTCGACGACCGCCTTGGAACGGAAAGGAACGCGCCGTCTTCTCGAAGAAAGAATGAGTGTTGTGCACGCGCTGTTTATTTTCGCCGCCGCGCGTACTGTGCGTGAGTCACCGCACGGAGTTTCGATCCCTTCTTGGCTCCCCCTCCCTTTCTTTCCCCGAATAAATATGTGGCAAAAAGCGAGGAAAAAAAAAACAAAAAAGAAGAATAGGAGACCGAGGTTTCAGTGTGGTACGCGCGCCCGCAGAGTAGTGTTCGCGAAAGCTTTTCTTTGAGCGGCCGGACTGTGGCATGATTTGTGTTATATACGTAAGACGTAATTTATTATGATATATTTGTGTCAGGTGCGGGCCGCGCGCCCTCTGCGCGAAGGTAAGGAGACGGCCCTTGGACTCTTGCAGTTGTATAATATTAAAAAAAAAAACATTAATCCCGCGCTTAATGTAGCGTTGATTCTGCTTCAATCCTGCGCGCTAATGTAGGTCTTGGTGTAGTTCTAAATCCTGCGCGGCGCGGTTGTCAACCGGATGTTTCAGAAGCGTTTTTCGCTATTTTAGGTAAATTATTGTGATTAAGTCACGGTTATTTCTGTAGCTTATTTCATTTTAGACCTTGTTTATTTATTTTGGTTCCGGGCCGCGTCGGTCGCATTTCGATGGAGCGATGTGCTAGAGTTCCGGGTACTGTGCGATTTCAGTGCACGTTAAAGAACATAGATGATCCGGAGCCCTCCACTACGGCGTCCCTCATAATCATATCTTGGTTTTGGGATGTAAAACCCTAGTCATTATTATATTTATTGTTAGTTTATTTTGCACTGCTTTTTTAGCATCGTTAGCCTTGTTTCATGCCGGTATTGACCACTGCATGATCATGTGACATGAGACTGTGGATGGTTACAACTGGGCCCCTAAAATGCTATGCACTTATGATAATAACCACGTGCTTCGCATGGTACGATCAGTAAGTCATATGTCTCGTTTTCTTTCTTTTTTCCTGAAACAGAACGCCCTGCTCGCCGATCTGCAGCAGACGACGGCGAGTCTCAGCAACGGCTCGTCGCCTTGATTCGAGCATCAACAGGCCAGGAGCCTTCGGAAAAGACCAACAATATGAGCCACACCGGTCACCACTGAGCGCTACGATTACAAACCCCTCCTCGGACAAGACGTCGGTGAGTTCCCCGTGCCTTCCTCAACTTGGTTGCAAAGCTTTGCCTTTAATTTCTTGAATGCCTAGCTTTATTCTTCAGCACTTGGCATAGCACATACCTGCTACATGTGTACGGCATATGTATTGAGCAAAAGAGCCTGCACAGCTGCACGGCTGCTTGTATTGTTTTTTTTTTTTTCCTCTTTTCCTATTTTCTGATGATTCGTAGTTCGAACGGTCAAAATATGGCACTACAAATGACGTTATTCAATCAGATTATGAAGGATTGATGATTACAGTGCCAGTTTATTTTTAAACTAGAATTAGTATATATTGAATTCTAGCGTTGTTATACTTGCATACACATTTTACATCATTGACTTATCTTATGCTAAACAAATTGTGGATTATCTCTATCTCGACCGCAGCAACAGCTCAGGTTTGAGAACGTGCTGAATGTAAATACCAAGCCTCCCATTACCACAAATTTCATGGAGCACAAATTAGATTCCGGCACAAAGGACCAATTGTTAAACGCTGTAAATTATTAACCGTCCGTGAACCAGGATCCTAACAACTCTCTCCATAAAGCAGAATGGCGGGCAATTCACCATACAGCGAAGCCCTGGGTTGTTCTGAAAGTACGAACGTCATCAGAATAGTCTTCTGGATAGTAAACAGAATGCATGGTAAATTTATGCTTCCATTACTGTAACTGAAACACCAGGGAAAGTCATATTCTTTGAGAAATATGAGGTGGATTCCAGAAAAATGCAGGTACCTTGAGGTCACGACTCCATAGAAACTTAGGGCTGCCCACATAAAAATGACGAGCAGTAATTTAATTTCATCTTTTGGGGGGATTCTAAGTAAAGATGCAGTATTTATACATAAATCGATTTTGTTAAACGTGTAGTACAACTGTTCAAGCTTAGAGAGAAATATTTGCGTCTGAAAATATTTGCTTGGTAACTGCTCCAGAGGTTGTTATGCTGCTCCAAAGTGAGGTTTTAGCTACGCCCAAGTGGCTTTGGTCTATCACATCTCTGGCCATGAGGGACACCTAGCCATAAGGGACAAAAGTGATGAAGACAGCAGTTCTGCTCTAAAGCTTTCTAACCAGCTTGCCATTGCATTCATGAATTTTGGATATGATCACTTCGATTTAGTTTATTTGTTCATCAATGCATGACTATATAGAAGAACCAGCAACTCAGCCTTGCAATTCAACATCTAGCACACAACACAAGTCAAGGACCGAGTGACAACTGAATGAAGACAGGCGCTAACTTCCAACAGATTTAAATTTGTTGGAAGTTAGTGCCTGTCTTCGTTCTATTGTCTTTCGGTCCTTGTCTTGTGTCATGCGCTAGATGCTGAAATGGAATATCAACATGCTCAAACTTATGTGATTTCAGCCTTGCAATTTCCATGAACATTCCTACACCATAATGGCTTATAGTTCAAGGAAATACTTCAATATTTATGACTTAACAATAGCATGTTGGTGAATGTAAAAAAAAAGCTATGTAAGTGTGGCCTTTATTAAGTTTAATTTTGATAAACTTGATCTACCAAATTAGTTACGTATTGCATTTAATGGCGCAAGGGCCAGGTGAGGCCAAGGAGTGCATTGCAAGTGATACATGTAATATGGCTGTGGAAAGAGCTGTAAATTGTGTAAATTGTGTAAGTAATAAAATTATGGCAAGGAATGTTATTTGTGCATTGCCTAGAAAGATCAAATTAATCATAATGGAGTTTAGAAAGAATGGCCAGTCTAATGAATCTAAGTGTTTCTGTTTAGTGTTTCTGTTCGCCATGTTTCTATTTACTTTGAGCACACGGGGAACCGTGTACAGTGTCTCAAAAGTCGCGTTTTTTCTTGCAGCCCATCTACCAGAACCAGTACATCGTGCGGGAAGTCACAACGACAACTACGAATCGGACTTCTTCACCAACGTCACCGCGCAGCCGTCGTCTCTTGGATGGGCTGCCAGTCCACCAACTCCGAGGCGCTCGCCCATTTCCAATAACCTGTCGGAGCTGGACAACCTCCTGGAAGACCTGAATACGGCAAGTTCCCCCCCCAATCACACCTTCACCTCCACTTTCTAGAGCAGAGGTGAGTCTAGGCAGTGCTATTTGTGATGCCTGGCCAGGTTTGACGCAGTGTATTTATAAAAACGCAAAGATTAAAATACAGAGAGGTTAGCATTTCGCCAGTGTAAGTGGAAACACCCACCATGACAGCTTAGCAGCTAATGCTAGAGTATGTGGGCTCGATTCCTGCAGATTTGCTCATTCAATCAATCACCAATCAATCAGTCAATTTTTATAGCCAATTCATAGTAAATTGTACAAGATAAGGATATACTGAAGGAGGTCCCATAGTATAAACTGAATTTGGACCTTCTGTACACTTAAATATAAATGTTTTATTGGCAACAGCAGCAGTAAAACTTATACGATTAAAAAATTATAAATAATGCGGTACAGATATAAGCAAATGATGATGACAAAAAACAACAGTGTAGCAGCAGTTATTGAAACTAGTAAAAATAATATTAAAAAGAAAAAATAAGCAGCAGCTTGAAGAGTGAATGACAGGTCAAGAAAGGAACAAAGAACATTATACAGAAGAGTGAATGCTAAATAGCCAAAATTTCTTCAGGTGATGACGAAATCTATGGTTTTCCTGATGTTTATGACAAATGGTAAATGTATTCCATAATGATAATGGCTGCAAAGATTGAATTCTGCATTTGAATTGCACTGCTGAGCTAGAGGATGTGTGTTTGATTTCGAGCCTTGGCAGCTTCATTTCTACAAGGGAAAACTGAAAACCTGCGTACTTGCATTTTGGTGTACTTAATGAACAGCATGTGGTTGTAATCAGGCCAGAGTCCCTCACTGCGACGTGGCTAATAATCATATCACAGTTTTTGGCACAGCCCATGACTTTTTTTTTTTTTTTGAGGTGAGTTATGAAAGGCTTGCTGAAATGCAATGTTTAGAAAATATATTTTAAGGCACTTTATCCAACTGAATTTTTTCCTTGTTTGCATTGTCCGCTTACCGGGGCATAGCAGTAACAGTACAATTGAATTTCAGTATTGTGAACACAGCCATAACAAATTATTAGGCATAATGAAGTAATTAAGTCTTCTTGCCTATATTACTACGTTAGGAATACATGCTTATAGTAGCAAATATTGGATAAGGCGACGAAGATGTTTTTGCATTGGGTGAAACAGGGTTCAACTGTGATATTTCTCCTATCACTGAAAAATGGTATTGTGAACGGCATTGGCCTATATAGAAAACTTTTGCTCAAATTTCATGTGATAAAAAAAATCAGTAAACTGTTTACATTGTTGCCAAATTTTGTGACTACTATTGAATGACAGATCTTAATGGCACATTCTTGCGCTTTTTCTGCCCCTTTGAGTTTTCTAAATATTACACAACTAAAGATTATAATAGGGTCATCACACAATTTCTGGTCCTGCAATATATATATGATTTCAGAATTAAATTCTAGATGCAGCCATCGTCTCATTTTCATCCTATTTTATGTTCACTGCAGGATGAAGGTTTCTGCCAATGGTTCTCGAATTTGCCCTATCTTGTGCAAGCTGATTCCATTTCTGCTTGTGAACTTCTTGATTTCTTCACACTCCATCCAAACCCTTTGCAGCTTTGCAGCCTTCGGCTGCATTTCCATCTCTGTTACCCTAACGGATCATTGGTTATATGTCCTTGGCATTTTGTAACCTGCCCAAGTCCACGTTTTCTTCTTAATGTCAGTTAGGATGTTGGCTTTCCCTCTTTGTTTTGTAATCACTCTAGTCTCTTCCCACATTTTGTATTTACTTCATTATATTCACTATTCACTACAACAGTGTTCATTATGATATGAAGGTTTGACAGACTAATGTGGCTGCCACACAGGGTTGAAATCATGGGAAGGTTATTTGTTTCCGTCTAATCATGGCTGGTGTGTGGCGAGGTTTAGCACCTTCCTTGTAGCTTCTTTTTCACTGTATACAAAAGCTAACAGTATTTTTTTTTACAGTACTCCTTATGTCAGTTGCTTCCTGGGAACTTTTGTCGGGACATTGTTAAGAACACTGCAAACCCGATTTGCGTGGTTATTGATTGGAGAACATTTTGCTGGTTCTACCTCAAAGCTGTTATCACACTTTGTTCAGTAGCGAAAGTGTCTACACGAAAACATAATCAGTGCCTGTAGCACGTCATCTTTGAAATGCCAGAGTTTGAAAAAAAAACAAGAAAAAAAAGCCCGTAGGAGCACTTTCCTACAAAAAAAAAAAACAACAACCACAAGAAACAAGGAAATAGATTGGCAGAACATTTCGCAGGAAATTACAACTGAAGAGGAAACATGAAACTTTTAGTCAATAAATATATCACTAAAAAAAAAGCTGAAAATCCAGCTGTTTCAATATGCAGACCAATAACTCTTTGTTAACGCAGAGAAAGTCTGAGCAGGTGCTACACATAGTTTAAGAAGTCTAGTTTTAACAAATAAATAATATGTATATACAAAGCCACGAAGTGTGCAGCATTGAGGTTACATTGCCTAGTAGTATTACATAGCACAGAAAAAGGCATGGGAAAGACAATTCCACAAACACAAGTTATCAACCCAAATTAATAAAGATGCTAAGTGCTGTTGTACACCTATAAAAATTGCTAAGGAATCGCATATCCCCATGCCTTGATTTTGTGAAAATTTGTGGTTGTTACACTGTGTGGTAAGCCAAGGAATAGAACACAGAAGGAAGCATGAGGGTTGTTGTCACTTGTGTTACTGTAAGAGAGCAACAAAGAAGCACGAACAAGACACGGACTGAAAAAACTTGTATACCACACATACAATAGTGGTACATCCAACAGTTTATACATACATCAGTGTCCAACTGTGCCATTAACTAACATTTCTGCTTGTAACTTCTGCCTAATGTGCCAAAGTTCATTATTCCTGCCCTGCTTACACAGCAGTGGGGCATTTGGGGCCTAAAATATTTGGTCCCAAACTGGCCCCAAACACCTCAACAGCTTTTCCAGGTTGCCGTGTTAATCCCTCTTTCTACCAATGTGCTTTTTCTCATTAAAGCATGGAGACCATTTGGATCAGCCTAACCCAGCCACAAGTGCCGCTTTGTCTGCATTTTCAGCAGGTTGTCTGTAGTATATGGATGTCATTGCTTTTTATGAAGAACTGTTGATGATATACAGACAATCTTTTTACCTTCTTTATTTCAAGCCACTGTGCACATTGTAATGTAGCGCAGGCTGGATGTGGCTAACCGTTCTAGGCACCCCGCACTGTAAGCAGTGTCTTCACGCAAACAAAGTGTTGGAAGTGCAAAGCTTTATCTGGTTTTTTGCAAAAGAAAAGGGTTGTCTGTCAAGTCACTCAAGTGCACCTGGGAATGTTCATCGATATGCCGCGTGTAACGCTAATGTCCATATAGCCCTTGGGCTGCACAACGCAGCTGTGCCGCTCGCATGCATCAAAGCGCTTGTCCTGCATTTTTATTATGAAATCAACATTGTGCTGTAACAAATCAGTGTGCATAGAAGCTGAGCCATGCAGACACCAACACACAATGAGCCACAAATAACACGCGACAGCCCTCGCATGTCCGTTATAGAGGACGCTTTAGACAGTCCATATCGTCACCAATCACTCACAAGAGGTAGACAAGTGGCTCTTAGCATGCAAAACTTCCCTATTGATTCATGCTTACATGTTACAAATTATGCTTGCAAGCACGAATTAAAAGCACTCGGGTGGCCAGTGGGTCTCTGCAAATTGCACGACAATGAGTCTTGAGCACTTCTGCAGTGTCGGTCTCTCGCTGTTCACAGACAACCAAAGTGCAGATACGGTATGCAATGGTAGTGCTGAAATCAAAATGTAATGTCAATTTCCTCCTGTGGATCAGTCAATTTTGTAATTAAATGAGGGTGAATGTTGCTACATTATTTCTGAGCACTCGCGGAAACCCAGAAAGCCCTTCACAGAGCCAGGATTGAGAGCCCCCTTTCCTAAATCCATCTTCTTCATGAAACCACCATCTCAGTATCTTTCAGATATACTTTACATCAATAGAAAATATGCATTGCGATGAAGCCGTCCAGCACCATCTACATGGCATGATACATTGTCCAGACAGTGTTAATTATTCGAGCCCCATAAATCTGCTGCCACAAGGGGTGTATGCATTCTACATACATTGTGAACCCAAAAATATTGATTAATTATTATGTGACGGAATATTAGCCATACAAAGTTGGGCCTTTGACAGAATGTTTTTGCATGTAGGCAATCGCAAACAGAAGGTTCTTGTTCACGACGAATTTCTTTCTTCATTATTTTTTAGATTAATGATTAGGCTGCAGGTTTTCTGGTTTGTTGATTTTTCGTTTTCGAATGACAGTTGTATGTGTCTGCCATGTCCGCACTTGTTACTAATGCTTCACTGTACACGCACGTGGTATACTGCAGTGGAGCCAACATATGACATTATTCCATGTGAAGAAGAGCCTGATTGATGGCTGCTCTCTGACTGTTAGGGCTCGTTGTTTACATTATAGCAGAATTTGCTCTTCATACATTAATATATAAATCTGCCCCAGCAGCACACTTACCATTGTATTACTCCAAGTGATCCCAAGCACTATTCCTGCTGCTCCAAAACACGTTTTTTTCCTGCTCCAAAAATTGCTGCAAATCATAAACTGGCTGGACCACCACTGTACATGTGAAAATATGGTTACTTATTCATTTGTTTTCCTAATTTAGCACAGTAGTGCACCAGTAGTGTTTGTTTTCACATCACTACTATTCACAGCACTGTTCTGTACAACACCACCATTAACACCATTAACACATTGACACCATGGTTCACAATACAACAAATGTGCATGCATCCCCGTCTGACTTTATCTCATGTTACACCATTCTAAATTCAAGATGATCTACCAACAGGCCCAAGTGCTGATGTTACATACTTTACAGATTTCAACGTGTCATTTTGAAACCTGCTGAAACTGATAAAAATGTGAATTTTCAGTGTATGATAATTGTTATTTGACAATGCTGCCAGTTTCATGATCCAAGTAACAAATGTTAAAATGTGTGGGTGCCAGCCAGGAACTTCATTTGGGATAGAATTGGCGAGAGTCGAATCCAGAAAGTCTTCTCGATAAACATGTCATCTCAGACCCTCGTAGCTACGTGTCATTCTTCAAATCTGTCGGCAAGGGCTGCGAGGAGGGTCTGAAGTCCCGTGCCTTTACTTATGACATCTGCGCACACTAGTGCACTCTAGCCTCCCGATCTTACCAGTCATCCGGTGTCACAAATGTGGCAGTGCTATTTGTTCCACTTGTCCCTTCCAGTGTCATTCCCCACCTTTCTGTAGTGCGCGTCGTGCGGATGTGTAGCTAAAAATAATTTTGGCAGCAGCGTGTGTTGTCTTTCTTTTCGTGCAAAAGTGTGCTCTTAATAACGTCTAGCTTCTGACGAGAGTAAACGCCGAGTGCCTTGGCACCAACCGCTGCATGGTCAGGGACGTGTGATGAAGTGTTGGGCAACGGTTGACATCGTTGTCTCTGCGGTGCCTCGTGCGTCGCGAAACCTCTGCAAATGTCTGCGCAATTCTTGGTTTTCACAAACAGGCTAAAAGTGAGGTTGATAACAGTGATGTAGGTATTTGCTGATGATGGTGCTAGCAGATAAATTAGTACTGACACATATTGTTACGGCGAGAAAAGGTGTCGCACAATATTTTATGACATATGTACAGCACTCGAAGGCAGGCATACAAGATAGAGCCCATTCTGCAAGAGAGATCACTAAGCATTGTCTTCTTCCGTACTGTGTTCACTTCTGGCGCCTCGTAGGAGTATCTTTGAAGTTGCAAAACTCTACCAAACACCTCTCGTACGTAAGAGGATGACACTTAGCAAGTTGGAAAACCCTCATAACATGTATGAGTTTGATCGTAGAATTGGTCTCGAAATGTGGAACTCGGTGCCACTGACGTTATTGTCTGATGTCGTTGCTCATAAATATAAGCAAGAGCCCTTGATGCACTTTCGGTTGCACTCACGTGTGCTGGCTGGGATGATCGCATCTCTGAAATGATCCAGTGTTGGCAGGCACATCATTAGTATTCTAACCAAAACAGGTTCATAGCAGAGAGAGAAAGAGAATAGGCTTTTATTCTGCGAAAGTGCGATGTGTACCCTAGGTGGGTGGTTTCCTTAGCCCAGGTAACTGCGGCCCATGACCATCTCTGATGCCCGTTCTATCAGGCTGAACTGACTCTTTGGGTCTTAGTCTGGTAGTGGGTCTCCTACTGTTCAGGTCGTTTTTCGGGTGCCTATGGTGCCAGGTTTTCGTACGCATCCCCTTACCATATTGCTTAGGGTGTATGAGTGCTCAGTCGGTGAAATTTGATGCAGTAGGATGCAGTGAAGTAATTGTTTGCTCACAGTTTCGTGAGGGTTAGCTTGTAGCGTTGGAAAAAGGTGGTGTATTTTTTGGGAACATCACGCTGCCCTTGTAGAACATGATGAGGAATAAATGTTTAATGTGAGAACCAGCGAGAAAGTGTTCTTTCTTCACATGAGATGGACACCTTTCTCAGTCCAGAGAGCCGTCTGGCTAAAGTCATACCTCGTGCCTGGTCCACTAGACTTCGCTGATTTTTCCAAGCTCTCTGCTGTCAACGTTGCCTCGCACATTTCTTCGGTGGCTTGTAGCAGTCCTGAAGCTTTGCATTGATTGTTTTTCTCAGCGTAGGCATTCCAGCACCATGTGCTGTAGAAGCATGATAATTATAGTAAATTGCTCGGGGTATTCCAGTATCTCTGAATAGTATATTAGAGTTTAGAGGGTTCTGAGCTTTTTTTCATAGGTTAAAAAAATTATAGAATGAAAGCTTTATGTTAGTGTTCATTTACACTGGCAGATTCAACAATACAGTGCTGTTTTGCACAAGGTGAAATGTATTCATTATGCAGTCTTTACACCAGTAGCCTTTCCACTAGTCCTGTCAGGCTAATATAAGCCATGAACGTTACAAACTGTCTTTGTATCGTGAAGGATTGCACGTCTTTAATATAGTTTCTTCTAAAATGTGATTGCATTAGCTGTTTTGACAAGCATTATATACAAAAGTGGTTCTGCTTTGTACACTGAACACTCTTAACTGCCATGAATCTGCTTTTTCTCATTTGCACTTTGCACTCGTGCATTATGCAGCTGCGCAGACATGAGCGATTTCCTACATTGACGATGTAACACAGACATAAGCATATATTCTACATCATTTGAACTGTACCACTTAAGCACAAGGTATTTGGGCTGCAGAGAACATTGTTAGAGGCATTTTTTTCTCAAAGTAACTGTCACCGTGTGAAGCAGTATGTCAGTCTCTACAATGGTAATCTTATATAACTATTGCGAATTACCATGCATGGATTAGTGTAAAGCCTTGAAGCTAACAGCAAGTGAAGGCTTGTGCCTGTTAGAACAGCTTCCCGCCTTACGAGCTACATAAGAAATGCAGTGCCATTGTGCACAGCTCGTGTGAACAGTGAAATAAAAGCTCCATAGGATGGAATTTTCTCATAGTGATTACTTGTGTTTGATGCATGTCAATGAGTGAGCAGTCATCCACCAAGCCACTCCCTTGTTATGTAATCTTTCAGAAACAGAGCTAGGCACGCCTTATTTAATCTTATCCTTTCTTTTTTTCCTCTTCTTCTTTCTGCCTTTGCAGTCACCGAAGTTACCACCACTCGCGAGGTCTCGCACGTGCCAAATGGGAGGTCCCTCTCGCCGTCTTCGCCAGTTCGGTATCGGCCGCCCTCTTCGCCACGTTCTTACGAGATGGAGCCTGCGATGGAGAACCTCCTCGATGACCTTCAGAGTGCCGTTCCACAGCCAAGTCGAGGAGTGTGAGTAAAAGGCATCATATCTGCCGTGATTTCTGTTGTTCAAAAGAAAGATGACTAGTACACTCGGACACTAGGCACAGGTCCCAGATGACCCATCTCATCACTTCAAGGAGCCTTTCAACGCTTTTCCAAGTAATTATCTAATGACTTCATTAAAGGTGTTTATCGCCTCACGAATCAACCGCTGCAAAAATTTTTAGAATCTGTCAAGTACGAGCGGAGTTACAGGGATCTGTTGCACGCTTTAAGCGGTTACTTTTCTCCTTTCACACCAGCAAGCATACGTACAAGGGTGCAAGAAGCTATGTTCGTTTGTCACGCACATCGTGACCTTGAGCACTTTCTTTACTTTTTTTTTCTTTGAACACGCAGCTTACTTTCAGTGTAATCGTGAGTGCGCAGGCGGGCACACTGCAGTGTCTTGAGGCGGCCACGGTAACTGTGCAGCGCACGATTTTCAAATCAGCCAATGGCCATGGGCGTTGTGTTGATGGTGCAGTCATTTCGGTTTACGGCACCCTTTGTCAAAAGAAGAGCGAGTGACAACTAGTAGGGGTGTGAAAATATTCGAAATTTCGAATATTTTTGAATAGTATTTGCTGTTTGATTCGATTCGCATCGGAATTTTGTTATTCGAACTATTCGAACTTCCCAAAGACAAATACAGTCAACATCCGATTGAAAGTGACCCCTGCAGATATTTAATATGCTTCACCTCATTACACACTCGTATTGCGGCATAGCTGCCTTTCAAGCTCCATTACTGTCGAACGTAGCCAAGACACAGTCTACGTCCGATTAGAAGTGGCCCCTAGATTTTCAATATGCTTCACCTCATTACATCCCCGCATTGCGGCAAAGCTGCCTTCCTAGCTTCGCTACAGTTGCAAATGTATTAACTCAAGAAATCGCTGGTTCCAAGATGGAGATGAAAGACGTGGCAGAGGTTGGGGCTCAATTAATGCTGTTTTGGACCTGAAATTTGGGCAGGAAGTCCGAAAAATTGGACGCCGAAGCTATTTAGCATCAAAAATTTCAGATTGATGTCTATGAGGCAGACTTGGAACTCCGGACTTGAAGGGAGCACACCCTTGTCTGCCACATCAGTTGGGCTTCCACAGAAGTTGAAGGAGGAGGAGACGCTGAGGAAATGGCATCTTTGCCTACCACGTGTAAAGTGTTGTCGGCAACACTTTGGTTGCACCAAATCATGTACATAAATACAATTCGGCCTCTACATTGCGCTTCAGCCTAGCAAAAAGAAACACTTTCATGTTGCTATCTCATAAGAATATGCTTAGGAATCCTCTCCAACTTTTTTTCCTGCAATATCGCTTCGAAGTATTAGAAAAATATTCTAGAAAAATTCGAGAAATCGAAAAATATTTGATTCGATTCACACTTACACTTCAATATTCGAATTCGCTTCGCAACCAAAATTTTCCTATTCGCACAGCTCTAATTTCTAGCTGATTTTGAGAATTAATTGTTATTTCCAGGCTGTGTGCTGCGCTATAATGTTTGACTCACACATTCTCAGAAGCCCCGACTACTGATCGGCAGCGTTTTCTGAGCATGCTGAAAAAGTGTTGCAGGGCCCCTTTGAAGGAGTACTGAAACGAAAATTTTACATCTTGTTTTTTCCGTTTCAACAAGTACATAACGACCCACCTATCACAGCTGGAAACCTTGTCTACTGGAGCAACTCTTTGCATGATTGTTAATTGTTTAGAGATTTTTTTATGGTGCCCAGTCACAGCTTCACTATCAGAGAGCACTGAAAGAGACAGGACGCAGCGAGGTTTGTTGGTAGACACAACTGGCCACGCGAGCATACAAAACAATTATGCACTTGCCATGCACACAATGCGTGGTATCATGTGAGCACTGCATTTACAACTACAGGAGAGAGCGCACACAAGAAGCATGGCAACCAACACAAACTCGTGACGTAGATGTTTGTTCGTTGTTTACACTTGAACCAAGTTGATTTCAATGTCGCAAGGTGCACCATATTGCATGCAGTGGCTTGGCACACACTATAAGATTGACTTTAAATATGTTTTAGGTTATATTTGGGGCTGATATTATTTAGGTGATATGTGTGTGGCCACACAAATCAACCTCACAGGTTATCTCGCCTTCAAAATTTTGTGTCAGTACTTCTTTGAAGTAAATACATAGCTTCATTGGGCTCTACTGCCCGTTTTTGTGGTTGGTGCTTGGCAGCTGTAATTTCATCACCAACGCAAAGGATTTGTGCTCTCGTCCAAGTACAGTGGAACTTCGATTATACGACTTTCAGGGGACGACGCGCAAAATCGTCGTATAATCCGGGCGTCGTATAATCGAAGAACCGAGAATATAGGCAGTGACGGTCATTGTTGCCCCACAACAGCGGGCACATAATGCCTAAGAAAGTTCGCGGCACAAACCTACGCTGCTCCGAGGAACGTAGATTAAATTAATTGAAAAAATGACAACCACGCATTTTATCGGAGGTGTGAACGAACCTTTATTTTCTCACCTTTTAAAAAAATCTGTGATTTTCTTCTGAGAGTTTGCCCAGCCACGACGCATCAGCTTTCTTTCGATAGCTGCAACATCTGGCAGCAAGTCGCCGATCTCGTCGCGTGCGCAAGCAAACCGCCGAATGTGGTCGACGTAGCACAACACGTCCGCGTAAGTCGGAACGGACGCGCTAGCTTCTGCGGCGTCGTCCATCTCTTCCTCGTCGGAAGTTCCCGCAGCGGCGGGACGCACAGTTTCGATAATGTCATCCAGCAACACTTCACTGCACACTGCAACGTCGTCGTCGGCACCAACATAGTCCGCGAAAGATCCAGGCAGCTCCAGGCTGCCGAACTCTGGTTCGTCGTCAACAGGCACTGCAGCTTCACTGGTAGAACAAGCACCACTTATATTAAAGCCGCAGTGCCTGAAGGAGTTGGCGATGGTTTCTGGCGTGTCTGCGTCCCATGCACTAGCAATGTAGTGCATTGCATCAAGCACAGAAAGCTTCTTATCCAACTGCTTGCGTTCCATGCCCGCCAGCCGAAGCTGCACCAGAAACTTCCGATATTTCTGTTTCATGCACTTGATGACGCCAGCGTCAAGTGGCTGCAGCTGGCTAGTGCAATTGGGGGGCAGAAATACAACTTTCACATTTCTCAAATGCGACATATCTGATGGATGGCATGGCGCATTGTCAAGCAGAAGAAGCTTTCTGTTCTTAGCCCCCATTTTGGAGTCCAGCTGCTGCAGATATGTAGAAAACATAGCAGCCGTCATCCAGGCTTTCCGGTTGAATGTGTACTGGCACGGCAGCCTTTTCAAATTCTTGAAGCATCGCGGCTTCTCAAACTTGCCGATCACGAGGGCAGGAAGCTTTTCAGAGCCGTCTTTATTAGCACAAAGCAATACGGTAAGACGCTGTTTGCTTCGCTTACCCCCGTGACAGCTCTCTCCTTTGAATGCCAATGTCTGTTCTGGCTGCATATTATAAAATAATCCAGTTTCGTCCGCGTTGAACACGTCGGACGGCTTGTATTCCCGTATCAATTCGGCAGCAATGCAGTCACTTTTCTACAGTGTCGGAGCTGACTGACGCGCTCTCTCCACAGCAGCGGCTGTACACAACTCCACTGCGTTTTTTAAAGCGATCCAACCAGCCATTGGAGGCTTTAAAGTCGTCAATGCCGCAGGCGCAATGCAACTGTCTCAGCCTTCTCCTTCAAAATTGCGCCATCCACGGCAATTCCTGAACTGCGGGGCCTGACGCAACCACTCAACGAGTTCACGTAGAAAACAGCGCTACGAGACGGGACAAAGAAAGGGCACAAACACAGCGCCGTGTTGTGCCCTTTCTTTGTCCCGTCTCGTAGCGCTGTTTTCTACGTGAAGTCATGCACCAACCAGCCCAAATCCGTACCCTACTTGCACTCAAACGAGGGCCTTCTCCATGGCAACATATTTGCCATCTTTCGCGGCCTTCCTGTTCAGGCCGAACTTGCCGCATTTAGTAGGATGCTGTCCTTCTTCGCGAGGATCGTTTCGCGGACGACTCGGGAATGTTCAGGTCGCGGGCAGGGCTGGCCTTGTTGCTCCGTTCCGCTTCTCCGCCTCCTCGATATGCGAAGCTTTTCTCCGAGCGTCATCGGTTTTTCGGTTCCGCGACATTGCGAGACGCAGCACTCGCAACCAAGAATTCGAAAGCTTCCTCGCACACCAATGTCCGAACACAGAAATTTTGCACGTGGACACAGGAAGCTCGGCGCAGCACAACCAACCGATGAGGCAAACACGTGAAGGAATGGCTGAATGGCAGCACGGCAGCGTTGCCAGATTGGAAAGGGGCTTCGACACCAACCCCAGAACAAAATTTCACCAGATTTCACCAACACTACAAAATGGCGACTATGACGTCATTTTTTTCTTTTTAGTGTTTTACTTTGCAAAAGCCCTGCCCCATAGAAAATATTTTTTGTTGTTTATAACGATATTATTACAAAGGAGAGTGATTTGATTATTTCTGCATTTTTACTTGTGGCTGTCAGCGTATTCGTAATCACATTCGTATAATTTTTTTTTTCCGTCGCCGGCACGGGGACGGAGCCCCGCCCCTAGAAAACGGACCAATCAGAAATCAGTTACGTTTGGAGTTCCGAGTTCCGAGAAGAGCCACGCGTCTACGGCATCTACGGCCCCTGGGTCCGTGGCCTGGAACACTGAACGCGCGCCTGACTGAATGGGCCATAAAACGTGGGGACAAGTGGTTGTTTGTGTGTGTGTGTGTTTGTGGTGCGAGGAGGAGAGCGCCAGCGACCATTTGAGCTGCGTGGGACAATTCCTATTTGGTGCATCAGTCGATCAACACTGCACAAAAACGTGCTGCTGTCGAAGCCAAAGGCCCCGCCGCTGCCATTGAAGAAGGCAGGCGTGTGCTTCCCGCAACATCCGGTGACCGTGTGCCTATGGCACACTGTGTATCAGCAGGCAAACTTCTCAACGAACAAAGCACCGCGGGGTGACATACGAGAACGGAAGAAAGACAATATATATAAAAATAGAAGTTCGGGACCGGGGGGGGTTGGGGGGGGGGGGGGTGGCGAACGGAAGGCGGCGGAGGGAGCAGGAATGTCTTTTCGAAGAAAAAAAAAAAGCATGGGAAGAGGGTGGATGGTGCACCATCGAAGCTGCGTAGTCCGCAGGCGCCTCTTCCGAGCAGGCAAAGAAACAAATGCCGTAGACGGATGAAATGGGCTACGTACAGATGGGAAGAACAGCGGGGGAGGGGCGGGAGTGTAGCTATCTCTTGTACTACACTCGTACGGTTGTGTGTGGGGTGGGGAGAGAGCGAGGGGGCACGGGTGCGCGCAAACGAAGACGCGTCTGCACGTGGCAGTGGCGCTCAACAGATGCATCCACCGTCGCGAAGTGACGCACGAATAGTCAGGCAACCACTTTCGAAACAGCTCCAGGATCCCATAACACTTTCTTTGCAACAATATTCACAGATTTTAACATTAAAGGAACATTACGATTACTTTTAATCGACAAAAACTACTACAATTATCTAGACTGAGGTAGGCGTACACATCAGCGACTGGAGCTTCGGGTTATTTTGTAACTATACCTACATTGAAATACAACAGTGACAAGACTATTCAAGGTGGCTTTTTGTCACTAGCCTTTAAATAAAACTGAGGCATAAGAATTAAGGTCTCTTTAACCGAACACCGCACATCGAGCTAAACATTTATTGAAACAGATAAACCAACGGTTATTACGTACAATGGGCTTTAGCGCCACAGACAGATAAATATCATTGTTGAAAACTGGATCTGCAAGAAATTTACATCACGCGATAACATTTAAATTTCTTCCAAAGGTAGCGCGTCCAAGAGGGGACAAGGCGAATGACGCATAAACACACAATACACAGCATATTGTGTATGTACAGCGATGTGTATCTCTGCTGGGGGCGAAGCCAGAAATTTCTTTTTCGGCGAGGGGGGGGGGGAAGCAAAAACTGAAAATTTTCGGGGGGGGGGAGGGTTGAATCCCCCCCCCCCCTGGCTACTCCCTGATGTCTATGCCTGTCTATTTGTCATTCGCCGTCCCGTCTTGCAATGCGCTATGCCTTTGGAAGATTGCAAGGCGAGCCCGCCGTGCAACACATAAGAGTTGCGTCTGTTGTTAGTCATGCATGTAAGCGTGTTACAAAAATGACCCCTCAATGCTCCAGCATGTCGTTACTTCTGGGTTTTCCGTCCATGCTGAAGAGTGTATATTGGAAAAATATTTGGTATTTCGATATACACTATTCGATTCGAATGCCGAATCGAATAGAACACTATTCGATTAATTATTCGAAATTTTAGAATATATATTCGCACACGTACTCCTAGAAACAGGCAAGGAGGTTTTGGGTGGCCCACCCAATGATGTTAAAAAAAGATGCTGGAGTGGAAAAGCCGAACGATAAAACGTCGTCAGCTAAGAAAAAGTAGCAAGTCAGCTGTCCACATGTGCTCTTCTTAGTTTAAAACCAATTAGCTTACCCTTACCCACGGTGTAAGATATATACTCGATCTACATATATCTTACACCATGCCCATACATCTCATTTTGTCTTATGATGAAGCCAGTGTCCACAAACCGACTTCAGTTATTTAGCCCTGTTTACTGTTTTATCCACTTAGCGCGTGTTAAGGGCCCAAAAACTACAAAGAAAACAAGAGGTAAAGACAAGGTTGGTTTTGAACACGGACCTTCGATGGATATTGTTCCGAACAGATACTTCCCAACGTGCCTCTATGTTACTGGCATCCTTATCAAAGCCTTGGCGAGCTTTACATACTCATTCGGATATATTACTTTCCTCGTAACCGACCAATGACTAACCTATAGCATTTACGTCACCAGAACAAGGGCATTTTCTAATCAGACATCAGACGAGAAGGGTAGGTTATTCAGGTAAGGTATGTCCAAACGCTGGCTTCACATTCGCTTCTCCGAAGTTTCGATTACTTCCACTATAGAAGTTTTTTAACCTCCTTAGAGCCCGTCGCCTTCTAGAGCCATAAAGGTGGATATGCATAAACAAGGAGAAGGAGAAAATTAACTTTATTACTGAAGACAAGAGGTACGAGCGGGGTGGCGTCCAGCAGGCCCGCGAACTGTCCCGCGACCTTCGGCACACAATGAGCCTGCTCGGCCGGTTTCGGTTTGAAGGCTTGTAGATTTGAGTGCAGCAAGAAACTGGCGCTAAGAATAATTGTAGTGACAAGCCACTCCTCAACATTTTTCACCACTTTTCACCAGATTTTGTCTGGTGTAGCCGTTCTGGCACCTCAACACCAGCAGCCCCCAATTTTCACCAGATTTTCCCAATCTGGTGCCGAATTTCACATCTGGCAACGCTGGCTTGGCTTGTCTTGACCACTGATCTCCACTAGGAGGAGCTGGATGGCGCATCGAGCACGCGGGCGTGAAGCCACCGGAAGCCGCTGTTTTTGTCCCGGAAGAGAGTTTTTCTCTTCTTTTTTAAAGAAATACCTGCCTGTAGCGCAGTAAACTATACGAATAGACCGGAAAAGTCGCCAGGAAAGACATTTCACGCTATAAGTACCTCAATGTTGCATTACTTTTTACGCATTTTGTACGTTGCCGCTCTCCGCCGTATTCGGACGGCGTCGGCACGGCGTTCGTCATCTTTCGTGTAGCGTTCGTCGGCGTCTAAAGTGAGGCGTAATCGCAGAGTTTGAAAAAATAAAAAAGAAAACGATCATAACCAACAGCTGCCACCCGAGAATATTTAATTGCGCGACTGAGACGGACAGAAGGCGCCAGCTTCCGGGACAAACAGGGGACCTTCCGGTGGCTTCACAAGCGCCCGCCTCGCAGAGCGGGGATGCGCCGTCCAGCCTTTTTAATGGAGGTCAGTGGTCTTGACTTGCTTGAGAGCGGCTCAGCGGCTCTTTTGTGCGCTTCCTCTATCCGCCACTGCAAAGCAATAGCGCTGTCATCGCTAGCGTTGACAGTCTTACTGAATTCAAGACTCGCGTTCAAAGGAGTTTGATTTGGCTATCTCAAAGGCTATGCTTTTATGCATAGAACTCGGGCTATGCGGGCGCCAAAATGATGTTAAGCACCAGTTACTTCTGCTCTGATTTAAAATATTAAAAAAATATTTTTGAATTTGTTATTATTAGTGAACAATAATGTAGCGAAATAAATTTTATTTTTGCGACGAATACCAAATCATATACAATGGCTGTCATTACGTCATTGGCTGGATCGTGGTGGCCAGCAGCGAATATTTTGACGTCTACTGGTTCTATAAACGTTGGTCTACACTACAGAAAAAAGCGTTTCTTCCGCGGTCGTTAGATGTACGACGTTGCCGCCACCTGTTTCATCTTATTAATAGCTTTAAAAAACGTTGTTTTGCTTCTATGTTGACGGAGTTGTATGCTGACAATATCGACAAGTGATGTCGCCCCACCAAAAATTATAGCCTCGGAGATACATCGCGTGTTTTAATCTCGGAGACCGCCGCTCAGCGCTTCAAAAAGGAGCAGACATGACGCCCCCGACACCCCCTCCCCCTTTTTTTTCTTTTAAAACGGACTGTCGCTTTCCGCGGATTTTGAAACCTGGTGGGACAAGATGACACTAAATTTTGCGCAGTTGGTCACTCCAGTTACTGCAGTGCATCATTTAATAACCTCCTTGATATTTCCCTCATTACGGGAAGGGGGGGGGGTACATATTGCGGCCATCTTCTAGAAAATTTGTCTTCCAAGTGGGAATGTTCCACGAAGACATATTTAGGTCTCCAAATTGAATTTAGGTCACATACGTGCCACAGACAACCCTTACTTGTTCTTTGCATTGCCCGCACAGGACTATCTTGACTGCTTCAAAAACCTTCGATGAAAGAACGAATGGGCCAAGGATATTTTTGATGATGCAACTGAGCGGCAATATGATACCACCCAAAGTGTTAGGAATAAATAACACATTTCCGAGTGGATGACCATGGCCATTCGCACTCATATGGCCTGTAACCACCAAAACGTAATAATAAATATTCATAAGCAGTTTTGCCACTTAGTAACATCAATGTGCCCACTCAATAGGATGGCTGGACCACGTGGATTTACAGATGAATGCTTTTGTAAGCCATTGAAGGACATGAATTGGCCTACAGTGGGCAACCAAGGGAAGCTTCAGCCCAAGTCTTGTCTTAGGTAGTGTGAAGTCCTATACATAAAATAATCTTCCTTGATAAAACGGTGTATCCAAGCTGGGGTCTTTTTAACTGGAGATTCTAATCAATGCAGCTCCTCCATCTTGTGACTAAATGGCAAGTTGGGTGAGTTAGTGCGTACTTATTTTCTGAAGAAAAACATCAATAAAAAATGAAGACAAGAAAAAGAGAGAATTACGTGTCACGCTGCGCTCACAACTTCATCATTTTGTGACCTTTTGTTTACATAGCTTTGATTTCAACACGAGTACAGTCTTATTCCAACAGAAAACTCCAATAAAGCAATGTATTATCTATGTCGAACAAGAGGAAATTATTTACCTTTCCCGTTAACCAGGGAAAAATAAAGTTGTGCATTCATTCATTTACCTCTACTCATGTAAAATACTTCACTCTTACAAACTGGAGGTCAGATATATTAAAGCTGGTGTGTCTACTGCCACTACCGTAATTTAGGTGCCCACATGCAACAAACGCAGCGGGCAGCGAAGTTATTTTTATTACCTTTCTGTCATGTTCACACAGTGGCAGAAGTTACTGCCTACAACATTAAGCGTTCCTTTAAAATATTACTAAACCGTTCCCCTGCTTTCTTTCTTCGCTAGGGATAACAGATACATACACAAAATACATCACAAATGTTCATTCCAGTCTGTTATAGACTGTAGATGAGTGCACATATATATAACACTTTAGCACATACAGCCGTTCGCTATGAGCTGGGTTCAAATGTACTCCACACATCTTGGAAGGTACCTCACTCAACAATCTTGGAACATCGCATGGCTTTAATGCAAGATTCTCACAGCTCCTGACTAGACACCATTAGGAAAAGGTGAAGAACTGGTGACCTGCTGCACAAAACAGTGTGCTTGAGTACCAGGGCCATGGCTGGTGCTGTCCGTTGCCTGGCTTCAAAGCAGTCAACGGTTCCCGCTCCCCAACTTTCCACAGTCTCACTACTTTGTCATGTCCTGCTGAGCACACAGTTTGTTCAGATGCATTGTAGCTGAGCGGCATTTTCAGCCCGTTGTTGTGGTGGCCGCTGAACTTCTGCACAACGTGCTTGTTCCGCAGGTCCATCTGAATAATCGAGAGGCACAAATGACAAAAATGTGTGCGCAATTGGTACGTACATTTTTTTAAAAATAGGCTTCTTCTGTCCTAAGCAACACGTACCGCCATTACCGTCAATAACAAGAAGCATACCAGTTTATTATAGTGAACCACTCGTTCAAGTTTCTATTTTGCTTCATAGGCATGCGAAGGGTGCCACATTACATGGGGCACCATAGCCTAATAACCAGCCTCCCCCCCCCAACTTTCATGACAAGTCACAAAATAAACCAAAAAGGGTCGCTTGCACAAACTGCATGAATTATTTCCAGCTTCCAAATTGCTCCTTACAAAATAAAAACATTACAAAGCTGAACTTGTGTCCCACTGCGCCTGTTGCTTCATTCTGTGATAAGAGGCTCATTATTAGAAAATGTAAATGAAGTAGGGGTGTGCAAATGGTGAAATTTCACCTCGAATCGAATAGTGCCGAATAGTGGCCAAAAATATCGAATCGAATATCAAATAGTATATTTACACGAAATGTGTACCGCTAGTTACGGCAAGACAGAGGAAAAATCAGGGATGCTACGTCGTACAGACAGTTTTATTACGCATTTGTTCGGGAGTGGCTTTTGTTTCAGCTTTTATGGGCGCGCAGGCATGTTCAGAGAAGAGCCGCCATTCCAGTCAGCAGCGCCACTTCTAACCTCCTAACGGCTAACAGAGGGGTGTACGGTAGCTAGTTTTTTTCCCCCATGGTTGCGCATTACAGCTCATCTGAAAACGGTAATGTGCTTCATCGCCATGGGTGCTCCAAGCCCAAAAATCTTCGGCCGCCCGTTCACAGCAGCGTTTTAACTGAGTGCCGGAACAATAGGAGTTTCTGAACGAGTGGTTCGGTGCGGCAGTGGTGACTGCCCAGCGTGAACAAATTTTTACATGCAAAGCCAATGACCGAGGGTTTCGAATTCGAATCGAATAGTACCTAACCGAAAGTCAGGACGTTTCACTACGCTTGTGGCATACACGACCGAACTACGCAAGAAGTCCGTGCCTTCGTTTCGGGAAGGCAGTTGTGAAGGGCTTGACAGTTTCCTCATGTCTTTTTCTACGTGCGGAAATGACATAATCTCGTTTAAGATCAGCATGGGCTCGCTTTTGAACCAGGATGTCGGTGAAAACTTTAACGAAAGGCTTTAACGACGTTAGCGTTAAGTTTTCGTCACCCCACCCTAACCAAGTGGCACCATTGGCCTTTGTGGCGTTTTAGATATTCGTCCTGTCAAATTATTCGAAACTTCGAATACTAGCTATTCGAAAGTCGAATCGAATTATTCGGTTAGGTACTATTCGATTCGAATTCGAAACTCCAATATTCGCACACCCCTAAAATGAAGGTGAAACATTAACTTCTACAATGTTCTGCTGAAACTACAGTGCTCTCATTGCTACACCAGAATGGTGTCACAGATTTTCTGTGTCTTTTTTTTTTTCGTATTATGGCCATAGAAGCGCAGCAGGTGCTCTCGAAACTGGCAAAATTTAGTCTCCGGTAAGCTTAACATACAATGTGGTCATATCTCTGCTGACAAAACAATGAACAAGGCTACAGCAGACATTATCAAAATATATGATGTTAGGGCAAAGCTGTTATAGGAGCTTCAAGACTGTGCCGACATTTATAATTACAAAAGCTTTTTTTACAGTCTTTCTTGCCTTTCAATGCCTCTTCTCATGCTAAACAGCTTTATCTGTTCATTGCAAAGGGGTCGCTTACTAATACAGTTGAACTTATTTTTCTTTTTAGTGTCCCTTTATCACGCAGTGATAGGTATGGTTATTAAGAGTTAATTCATCCGTTTATAAATGACCACCAGCACACTATAAAGTAATGCGAAACAGAACATACAATTGCCCCCCAACTCCCCCACCAACTTTAAAAAATATCGTGGGTTATGTCGCTGGCCAGTGGCACCCAATATCAAAAATACCTTTGTTATACGCAATATTCACTATAACTATACTGGCTGTGCCAACTAGCTTGCACCAAGATTTAAAAAAAAAAACCATACGCTCTAGGAAAGTTCTACCTGTTGTTTATTAGCGGTAGTCGTGTGTACATACGACCTGTATTTTTGTTATGAGTAAGCACTAAATAATTAACTCGCCAATTTTTTTACTATTGCTCGAATTGCTAAAATATTACCTTATGTTGTACCTCGCCTCAAGTCTGCCTGGTTGTCTTTTCCGAGAAAAAAACAAAAACTTGCAAAATACACCAAGTATAAAAAGGATGCACACTCATGCACCGCTACTCCAGTGCTTTCAAGTGTTCTTTAGTTGATGCATGGCTGCGTTAGTTCATCACCGCATTGTACAGAGCTTCACGCTCAATGATGGACGCGTCAGCAGCATGTTTTGATGCACGTCCATCAAATAGCATGAAACCCTGTACAATGAACGAACGCAGCCGTGTATCAATCAAAGAACACTTGGAAGCGCTTGAGTAGTGGCGCGCAAGCATGCGTCTATTTCATATTTGGCGTGTTTGGCGTGCTTTTGTTTTTTCTCGGAAAAAACAGCCAGGCAGATTTCAGCAAAAAATAAATGCTTGATTCTGGGGTTGTTTGAGGCAAGGTACAACATAAAGTTAATATTTTATCGATTCAAGCAAGATACTTAGTGACGGAAACACATGAGAGACACTACATTGTCAAATTAACGGCACACAACTCACCAAGACCAGATTTCCATCGTGGGCACTTGCAATCAGCATCGAGCCAGAGTCAATTACTCTGAGGGACACGACACCACGATAGAGCGGAACCACGAAAGTGTGATTTGTATGTGGTCGGTCACGTAGGTCGGTGCACATCACATTACCACGGTGCGTTCCCACAAACAACAGGTTGCCGTCGTCGCTGAACTCCACGCTGAGCGGGCTTTCACGGCGAGTCCACACGTTGGTCCCCACTGATCCAGCCTGCAGAATTCGCAAAAGTCGTATCTCCTTTTCCATGCCGACAGCATGGGCCCGCCCTCCAGTTGAGGTGGCACAGCTACGTAGAGCTTCGGAAGTGGGAAGCCACGTTACGATCGAACCTCCGCCATTGATGGGATACGACTTCGCGAAACTGTTCAAGCTTGACATGCAGTCTGAGGCAACATATGCACAAAATGTTCGGGTCGTTCCGTCAGGTTGACGATAAACGTTGATGTCCACCACCTAAAGTAAAAATGCAAATGTAAAATACTCCTATGCTGAAATCCAAATAAGGCAAAAGTTCAGGGGGGAAGGTGGAAGCTTGAAGCGATGAAAAATCCTTCTCCAGTGATAGCCTGTGCTCAAGGATTTTTTATTGCTTTGAAGCTGTCACATGCACAAGAGCCAATATACTTTTGTACATGCCGTTCATACATTCATTGGTAGGGAATTAGTACTTGGCTATCTTGGACGAAGAAAACAATACCTTGGCACAGGACACAGTGCTTGTGTGTGCCATTTGCCCATGTACTTTGCTAAGGTGCTGTTCCTTTGCACTAGGTATGTACCAACCAGACCAAGACAGCGCACCTTCATATTAAAAATATTGAGAATGATGCATGCCTACTAGAAAGACATTTCCAGAAGATAAACATTACAATTGTATGCACATCGAAGCCTAGACACGTAGCATGTGACGCTTGTGTTTCCGGTGCAAACTGCACTTCTGTGACAGCATGGTTCTAAAGTGTTGATGAAAGCGTGTCAATAGTATGTATGCAACAGCCTCAAGAGTGACATTTGTGACTGGCAGGTAACTTTACATTCACACTCAACTTCATTTCGGCGATGAGCATTGGCTGACAAAAAAAAAAAAGAAAATTGGCGATGCCTTTCGTACTTGTTTAGTTTTTGTGCGCTCCACAGGCTAAAATTTGCGTTTTTGCCAAGCACAGGTGTGGACGAATTACCTTATGTGCCGGATGTGAGGTGACAGTTTGCAAGCAGTCATTTGTAGAGTTACCGAAGTCGATAAAACGGAGGACAGAGCCGCGACGGCCGTCTCCTGTTTCCGTAGCCCACGCGCCGACGCATACCGCTGCATCCGAATCCCGCAGTCCCGAAAGGTAGGTGCACTCGCCACCGTTTTCAATCTCTGCATGCACGATGCCTTTGAGCGACGCCATGCGCGCGCGTTGCACCGATGCAGCAAAGTTGCTGAACGGCAGTAGTCCAATCTGCATGCGGCACAGACTCCGGGGCAGTGCGGTGTTGCCGCTGCGCTGAAGACTCGCTTCGACTACTTCTCGGCACTTCTTGTTCGACAGCTTGGCATCGATGGATGCCTGCGTGAGCGGGTTGTGCCTGTTCTGGCCTGGCGTGAGTCGAAAGTAGCGCCGTTGAGAGGCGTCGTAATAGAAGCCCGGCAAATGAAACGCATCGTCCTGCCCGTCGTCGCCTCCCGACGAAGCAGCGCTGTCCAGCTGATCACCGTGCCTGCCACGGCGCCGTTGACGTTGCCGACTTCGACTGCGTTTCATTCTCTGTCCGTCGCCAGTACTTGCATAGCTGTAAATATGTATCGATTGTAACACAAGACGCTTTCTACATACATAAAGTTAGTACTCTGTTTTAGCCTCTCTTGTACCGCCACAAAATTTGTACCACGCTGCGCCAGAGAGGCTTACAGGGAGCGACCGCCGCGCCGCCATCCGATAGCGCCTGAAACGCGCTTCTGGGCACTTTTTCTCCCTGAAGACGGCTGCTGGCCTAGGTACTGAGGAGGAGAACGCCCCTAGCTCAACTTGTCCCTAAACGCGCTTCGCGCCGGTGTCAACTCACGTCGAGGTAAGTTCTTGCATTCCTTGTTCTGCGATGTTTTCTACGCGCGACGATGAAATTTCTCCACGCAGTACGCGTCTCTATTTAGAACTATTTTCAGCGTGACAGTTTTTGTATTTTCTTGTAGCCTGGGAACACCGTTCAATTTGTGCGACAGAAACTTATGCAGCTTCCGTCTCGCGCAAACAATTGAATATCGCTTGTTACTTTCTTGCCCTAGAGTTGAACTAGTAAAATGTTCGCGACACACACTTATGAGAACGAATGCAATTAGCTAGGTCTTCGCTTGTAGTACATTAGTGTGCAAAAAAGCTTTTATTTGCGCAGGTGCCCATGCTGCCAGTGCAGTCATAACGCTTTGGCGTTGGATCCGAGCCCATGGAGAAAGTTGGAGCTGTAGAGCTGTATGTAAGTAAACTTTGTGCGTGCATATTCTTCGTTTGACCATTGCGAAATATTTCAGAAGTGGTGTACTAATCAGTGCACAAAAATTGATCTGCCAACGTTAAACAAAAAGCATTTAATAAAACTAATGAGCCGTAGTGTCCCCACTTCACTGCTCATGGGCTTTCTTCCATTAGCTTAATGGGCACAGCCACTGCATGCTCTGCCAAGAAGCCAGACATGAAGTTCAAGGGGACACAGCTTTTGCATCGGTCTGGCTTTAATGAGGGCAACTTACGCTGTGATTCAAAATTTTATTTTCAAGCCGTTGTTCGAAGCTTTACAGGAGGCTAACACATACAATAGGGCTCTCGTGGTTCAAAAACCGTGGGCAGGACTACCGCTCAAAAGAAATCTAGGCCGAAGGTTTACAGGTTAGTATGATTGAAAATTGGGCGAGTTGGTAACAACTCATAGCTGGTAGAGGCAAAACAGTGCGAAATAACAGAGACCAAGGACGAGTAGACACGACACGAGTGCTGACTTTCAACTGAAAAGTTTATTGAAGCAACATCATAATATACTCTTACTGTGCATGCTCTTACAAGGCAAGAAACTCTTGACGACGTCATGGCATTGAAGTGGTGTTCGCAGCCAAGAATAAAGTTGGTGATATCTGCACAGCAGTGCGGAAAAAGGCCCAGTGGTGAAGGATTCATATTCCATTAAGCACACGAATGTTTTTGTGCCATTGACATTGTGTACAGCATACCCTTCACGTGTGGAAGTGTTTACATTGGGCAATCGGGGCGACGCGTAAACTCGCAACTGAGGGAGCATCAAAATTCCCCGAGAGGTAATGTTTGCTCGAAGCACATGGCAATGCACTGCCAAGATTGCAGGTACACCACAGAATTTTCTAGGATGAGGATTCTTTTCCGCCACCACGACCAGTTGACACGCGAAATCTTCGAGGCCCGCAAAATACAGAAGGCAGGGCATAACTGTGTCATTAAGTCTTCAATAGCCCTCCAGGAAAAGGAAATTTCCTTTTTAGATTCTTGTAATCGTTAACAGTGCTAAGATTACTAGCAAGAGCGAGCCAAAGAGCCCGGATGAAAGCATGCCAGTTTCATTACCATCTGCTATTGCCATGTATTAGCATGGCTCTTTTGACAAACACTGACATCCCGGAATATTTTCTGGCTGTTTTAGGTCAGCAGTTAATGTACAAGCTTCCTAAATTCTTCCATTGCATGCTATGTTCTTATCATGAATTAGAGGCTCAAGACATCAAGTACATCAACAGTTTCTTCCGTTGTTTGTTATTGAAAGCATGTTGTAGGGATGGGTAAGTTTCCGTATGAGATAGATTTTGCACATACCGCAGAACCATATGTGCTCAAATACTGCAGAAAGTTTCAGTATTATCGTCACCATCTTTCAAAGTAGCATTTGGCGTTGTTAGTTGCCTAATTTCTGAAGGAAGAAAAAAACTGGAAAATGAGTTCCTGGACTCCAATCTCAAAGGTGATGCTTTACCTCCATGCAAATTCATCGACGTTCGAAAAAAAAAAAAATTACAAATTCGCATAAGATCTGCATATTTTTGTTGGAATCCTTCGGTATTACTTTTCATGTTGTCAACTAGTTTATTTGTATAGGGAAAGGCTGCTCAATTACCTTGTCTGGAATCGGTGCACTGAGTTTGTGTGCTATGCTTAATTTGGCAGTTGCAGGGTGGTAAGGCATAGCCTTTCAGATAGCAGACTTGTCTACCATCTTTCTGGTGCTCCTGCCACGGGCTGAAGCCAATTAAATCCTTGTGAAATGTTTGCCGGAGGTTCAACGGTGTGCACACTAGCATGTCCCAACCGATCAGGACAGAAGATAGTCAACAAGTTTGGAGAAAATGTGCAAATTCTGCACGGTGCATTCACATTCCAGTGGACATTTGCTGGCTGGCGCATCCTCTTGCCAAAGTCCAACATCAGGGGAATGTGCAGTGCTGCATGTCTGGAAAAAAGTTCATTGACTAAACACCAAGCGATGTCTGCCAAGGTGTCGAGCTTTCAAAGTGCAAAGAGAGAGTAAGCTTGCTCTAACAAACATAGCAGTGGTTATGAAAATGATAATGTGCATTTGTAAGTACATACTGTCATAGTTAAGAAAGGGAAAATAGACAACCACCCGTTTGTAGCACGAAGCCACAAGGAAATCCATACGGATTTCTCAGAAAGAAAGCCTCTTAGTTGCCGAAAAATTCGTCCTGGTCCGGGGATCGAACCCGGGACCAACGCCTATCCGGGGCGGTCGCTCTACCAATTGAGCTAACCAGGAAGCTAGCAATTGGCAGCACGAGGGCGAATCCATCGACAACTCGAAGCAACTGGATACATATTGCAAATCAGTTCTGCGGAAACCCGCAAGGTGGCGGAAGGGTTAAGAAAGGGAAAATAGACAACCACCCGTTTGTAGCACGAAGCCACAAGGAAATCCATACGGATTTCTCAGAAAGAAAGCCTCTTAGTTGCCGAAAAATTCGTCCTGGTCCCCGGACCAGGACGAATTTTTCGGCAACTAAGAGGCTTTCTTTCTGAGAAATCCGTATGGATTTCCTTGTGGCTTCGTGCTACAAACGGGTGGTTGTCTATTTTCCCTTTCTTAACCCTTCCGCCACCTTGCGGGTTTCCGCAGAACTGATTTGCAATATGTATCCAGTTGCTTCGAGTTGTCGATGGATTCGCCCTCGCGCTGCCAATTGCTAGCTTCCTGGTTAGCTCAATTGGTAGAGCGACCGCCCCGGATAGGCGTTGGTCCCGGGTTCGATCCCCGGACCAGGACGAATTTTTCGGCAACTAAGAGGCTTTCTTTCTGAGAAATCCGTATGGATTTCCTTGTGGCTTCGTGCTACAAACGGGTGGTTGTCTATTTTCCCTTTCTTAACCCTTCCGCCACCTTGCGGGTTTCCGCAGAACTGATTTGCAATATGTATCCAGTTGCTTCGAGTTGTCGATGGATTCGCCCTCGCGCTGCCAATTGCTAGCTTCCTGGTTAGCTCAATTGGTAGAGCGACCGCCCCGGATAGGCGTTGGTCCCGGGTTCGATCCCCGGACCAGGACGAATTTTTCGGCAACTAAGAGGCTTTCTTTCTGAGAAATCCGTATGGATTTCCTTGTGGCTTCGTGCTACAAACGGGTGGTTGTCTATTTTCCCTTTCTTAACCCTTCCGCCACCTTGCGGGTTTCCGCAGAACTGATTTGCAATATGTATCCAGTTGCTTCGAGTTGTCGATGGATTCGCCCTCGCGCTGCCAATTGCTAGCTTCCTGGTTAGCTCAATTGGTAGAGCGACCGCCCCGGATAGGCGTTGGTCCCGGGTTCGATCCCCGGACCAGGACGAATTTTTCGGCAACTAAGAGGCTTTCTTTCTGAGAAATCCGTATGGATTTCCTTGTGGCTTCGTGCTACAAACGGGTGGTTGTCTATTTTCCCTTTCTTAACCCTTCCGCCACCTTGCGGGTTTCCGCAGAACTGATTTGCAATATGTATCCAGTTGCTTCGAGTTGTCGATGGATTCGCCCTCGCGCTGCCAATTGCTAGCTTCCTGGTTAGCTCAATTGGTAGAGCGACCGCCCCGGATAGGCGTTGGTCCCGGGTTCGATCCCCGGACCAGGACGAATTTTTCGGCAACTAAGAGGCTTTCTTTCTGAGAAATCCGTATGGATTTCCTTGTGGCTTCGTGCTACAAACGGGTGGTTGTCTATTTTCCCTTTCTTAACCCTTCCGCCACCTTGCGGGTTTCCGCAGAACTGATTTGCAATATGTATCCAGTTGCTTCGAGTTGTCGATGGATTCGCCCTCGCGCTGCCAATTGCTAGCTTCCTGGTTAGCTCAATTGGTAGAGCGACCGCCCCGGATAGGCGTTGGTCCCGGGTTCGATCCCCGGACCAGGACGAATTTTTCGGCAACTAAGAGGCTTTCTTTCTGAGAAATCCGTATGGATTTCCTTGTGGCTTCGTGCTACAACGGGTGGTTGTCTATTTCCCTTTCTTAACCCTTCCGCCACCTTGCGGGTTTCCGCAGAACTGATTTGCAATATGTATCCAGTTGCTTCGAGTTGTCGATGGATTCGCCCTCGCGCTGCCAATTGCTAGCTTCCTGGTTAGCTCAATTGGTAGAGCGACCGCCCCGGATAGGCGTTGGTCCCGGGTTCGATCCCCGGACCAGGACGAATTTTTCGGCAACTAAGAGGCTTTCTTTCTGAGAAATCCGTATGGATTTCCTTGTGGCTTCGTGCTACAAACGGGTGGTTGTCTATTTTCCCTTTCTTAACCCTTCCGCCACCTTGCGGGTTTCCGCAGAACTGATTTGCAATATGTATCCAGTTGCTTCGAGTTGTCGATGGATTCGCCCTCGCGCTGCCAATTGCTAGCTTCCTGGTTAGCTCAATTGGTAGAGCGACCGCCCCGGATAGGCGTTGGTCCCGGGTTCGATCCCCGGACCAGGACGAATTTTTCGGCAACTAAGAGGCTTTCTTTCTGAGAAATCCGTATGGATTTCCTTGTGGCTTCGTGCTACAAACGGGTGGTTGTCTATTTTCCCTTTCTTAACCCTTCCGCCACCTTGCGGGTTTCCGCAGAACTGATTTGCAATATGTATCCAGTTGCTTCGAGTTGTCGATGGATTCGCCCTCGCGCTGCCAATTGCTAGCTTCCTGGTTAGCTCAATTGGTAGAGCGACCGCCCCGGATAGGCGTTGGTCCCGGGTTCGATCCCCGGACCAGGACGAATTTTTCGGCAACTAAGAGGCTTTCTTTCTGAGAAATCCGTATGGATTTCCTTGTGGCTTCGTGCTACAAACGGGTGGTTGTCTATTTTCCCTTTCTTAACCCTTCCGCCACCTTGCGGGTTTCCGCAGAACTGATTTGCAATATGTATCCAGTTGCTTCGAGTTGTCGATGGATTCGCCCTCGCGCTGCCAATTGCTAGCTTCCTGGTTAGCTCAATTGGTAGAGCGACCGCCCCGGATAGGCGTTGGTCCCGGGTTCGATCCCCGGACCAGGACGAATTTTTCGGCAACTAAGAGGCTTTCTTTCTGAGAAATCCGTATGGATTTCCTTGTGGCTTCGTGCTACAAACGGGTGGTTGTCTATTTTCCCTTTCTTAACCCTTCCGCCACCTTGCGGGTTTCCGCAGAACTGATTTGCAATACTGTCATAGTGCGCTCAGTACAAAACAAGTAACCAACTAAGGCATGCCGAGTTTTAAATAGCATAGGTGTATTATGTCCGGTACCGCCTCACACTAGAAACGCCTGCTGGTGTGCCATACCCTTCTACCTATGAACTTGCAGCAGTTGGGGACCTATTAATTGCACCATGGCACTGATAACGATGTAGACTTTCTAGAACAAATGGCTCGGCAGCTACAAAAGTGGACTTGCTACGAAACGTATAATGCAGATGGCACTTTCATCGGTACTAAAGGTTTTGAAAACGCGCAAATGCTTCACAAGCTTGCCCTCGGATGCGTGAACATTTCTAAAGGCACCGTGCGTTTCACTTATAAGGATTTGTGCAGGTGGTATAAATAACCATTGTGGCATCGCAGAAAGTGTCAAAAACATGCTTGGAAAATGTTCCGATTTGTCGTAATTTCTGAAACATAGGGTAAGCTGCTGCATGCATATGTTTGACTGACCTCATTGTGCGTTTTGCATGCAGGACGAAATTAGCATTCTGGTAATTCCATAACCAGGTCACAATTGTGAGACATACTGTTGTGGAGGAACTAGTTGATTTTGCCTACCCGGGATTCCATAAAACACCTAAATTTAATTGCACTGTGTGGGACAATATCAACTGTTCAGTTGCACCTGCTTTTGGCTGTTACAAGTTTAGTGCTGTTTACCAATGTTTCGCTGCTGCGCTTATGTGTATTTTGTGGTTGAAATTGCTTTAATTTTAAAGGAGTACTGACACGATTTTGAGACATCGCAAAAGGGACATTTTTGGTTTCCTTGGTATGCAGTGTCAACTATGCCCACACACCGTAGTCGGAGAGCACATATCAAATATTTTAATTTGACTTTGAAGTTTTTGTCGCTGAGCATCTGCAAGCCAGCCACAGTTGAATGGACATTATCCTGATGAGTCAAGACAGTTCCCCCGAGTTTGCAAATTCTGCATCCTGCATGCAGCCTATATCGTAGAAATCACTGTCAGGGTCACTGGACGACAATTAACTTATCGTTGTTTATGTGAACCACGGACAGATGATGGAGTTGCCGCTAGTACGTCGCGAGTTTCTGTATCCCCGTGACATCACACTGCTATGAAACGTCACCGAAAAGCCGCCCCCTCAATATCGAAACCAAAAGTGTCTTTTTAAGGTAGCGATATATAAAATATATACGATGCATTCCCAGGCACCACAGTACTCGTTTTAGGTTTCTCAACACCAGTATTTTTATTTAGAGCATCAATCCGAAAATTTTTAATCGTGTCAGTACTCCTTTAACATATCTTTTTTCCTGTCTGTACTCATAAGTAACCTCAACTCACTTGGTAAGAATCTTTAGCACATAAGCGACACAAGGACGAAAAGGGAGGGACAACGTCTGCACTAACTTTCAACGAAATGGTTTATTGCACACAAGGCACTAATAGACACAGTGGTGGTGCCCTAGCACTTCACCAAGATGCCATGCAGAGAGATATGTCTTTTTCTGTTTTATTTTGACAAAATATATGGCACACTATAATCACTTCGTGAACTACTACACATTCAATACAGTCAATTCTTTATTCGAGAAGGATAGTTGCGGAGTGCTAACACAATTGGTACCCACTTTTACAATTTTTGCAGCTTCTATTATCAGTCTCGTTAGTTCAACTCTATTAGCTGATGAAACCTTTGTGTCCTGAAAGAAAGGTTCATACTCTCATGCCCTACACTGTGACGCCAGCCATCCATCGTTGCATTTGTTCACAAGATTACAGTGCTCTCTTAACCTATCATTCATGCAGTGGCCCATTTCCTGACATACCGCTTACCACATGAAAGAGGTATCTGATAAACGGCAGCTTCTCAGCATATGTCCTATGTCGTTTTGTGCAAGCAATTGTCTTCTTTGGTGCTTGACTACTAATTCTGCAAATCGATTTCAGCTTGCATGGAGCTGAAAAACTACTTGTACATTAGCACGTGATGCCATCCTTTCCATAACTGTAGTTGGATAGCGTAACAACTCAACAGGACACACAACACATGGGAAAGGTTCACACACAACGCGTCGCACAAACAGAAGTGTAAGTCGTAAAAGGCTTAAATTAGGAAGTACCGCTCCATTGCTCTAGTTGGCTGTTCCAACAGTGATGTCGCTCATAAAAGAATAGCTGATGTGCCATACTTGCACAAAATTTAGCATTACATAATAAGGTTGGTGTTACATACAAATGTGCAAATAGTTTTCCAGCTCTATGAAAGCTGAAATCAATTTGCAGAATTTGCAGTCAAGCACGAAAGAAAACTGGTTGTAAGAAAACGATATAGGATGTGGTTTGCGGAATGTAGACAAGCTGTTGCTTATCAGATACCTCTTTTCTGCAGTAAGCAGTATGCTGAGCAAACAAGCAGCTGCATGAATGATAGGTTAAGATAGCATTGTAATGTGTGAACCTTTCTGGCAGAACACAAAGGTTTTGTCAACCAACAGAGCTGAACTAACGAGATTTATAATACTATTAGCTGCAGGAATTGCACAAATTGGGTACCAATCGTGTTAGCACTCTGTCCCTGTCCTTGTCGGATAAAGAATCTGCTTTCTTGATTGTGCAATAGTTCGTTAGTTGATTAGTGTTACGTACGTCTTGTAAAAATGAAGCAGAAAAATACAAATCTCTGTGCATGGCTTCTTGGTGCAGTGTGAGGGCACCAACACTATATAAATGTTTGCCTCGTGTGCAATAAACGATTTTGTTTAAAGTTAGCGCATGCGTTGTGTCTCTCCATTTTTCTCCTCGTGTTGCTTATGTGCAAAAAATTCTTAGTATGTTGCCAACTAGGCTGAATTTTTCCCTAAACCTCTGTCACCCTGTGCTGCATCGTCTGTTGTCTTTTGACCAAACTATAGCCTCTTGTTTTTTTTTGGTATGCAGGTGTATGTGCATGCTTGACTGAAACATTTTTTTAATTTAATATGCCTTTTGTGTGCAAGATGAAATTAGAATTCCAGATATTCCCAAAACCACAATATGATTGTCACACACAGTGCTGTGGAGGAGCTCGCTAATTTTGCCTACCCTAGATTCTTTAGCATATCTAGATTTACTTCATTAAGTGAGACAAAATCAGCTGTTGAACCGCCCATGCTTTTGGCATATACAAATGTTCGACAATTCGACAAAGTATTGCTGCTGTGCTTGTGCGTTTGCCAAGTCAGCCTTCCGATTTTTGTTGTGGTGATACATGCCTGCTCGATGGAGACACCTTGTATTTATTGTGCCTTTTGCGTGCAGGTTTTTGGACAAAGTCATCAATTCCATTGCTCTTCCTATGCCAAGTGGCCAGGATAATGGTTGAAATTGCTACAATAAAGGTTATGATCAACAACATTTGTTGAAATTTTGCATTTACTTTTGGAAGAGCAGTATAACGCATTCCATGCAACATTACTAATGAAAATGGGTCGACTTAAAATGCTTATGTTGTCTGGAGCGCAATGGATTAAGCGAGTGCCATGTCGGAATAAACAGCATTAACTAATTCTTGGACAAAAGAACACCGATTTTGCTGATATGAAAAATTCTTGTTCACGGGGTGATGCTGGAGCTGTTTTGACAAGCGTACTTGTCGTCTTCGTGGCTGCAACTTGGAGACAAGTCTTGTCGAAATGTTGGCTCCAGTGACACCCTAGTCAAAGCGTTGTACCATGCCAGCATTTCACAATCAAAAGTTTTAGCTGTTCACTGTTAGCCTGTTACACCCTGGTGGTGCAAGCTGAGGCATTTATTTTGTCTTTCTTTATGCCTCAACATAACTTCTATCAAAAGTGATAACTAAAGGGAAGTCTGCATAATATGGCATCGGATTAATTTCTGGAGCTTCTCTAGCCAGCAAATTGAGAACTCTTTCTGTCTACTCTGTCCTTTTTTCCTATGTTCACGCGCTGCAAAACACTGCCAGTATGATAATCCAAAAACGGCAGAAGTTCAGGGGAAGATGGAGGTGAAAAATTCTTGGACACGGAGTGTTGCTGGAGTCAGCGTTTCGACAAGCAGTCTTGTCTTCTTCAAGGGTAAAAATTGCTGCTGAAAGAAAGAATTCGATGCAGAAACCACTATTCGACACCTTTATTTAGCCTTTTTTTAACCTTTTTAACCTTTTTATTTAACCTTTTTTTTATTGGCGCATAAGTGTTTTAAAATACAGCAAAAATCCCCATATCTCCCGTGGAGCAAAGTTCTCTCGATTTCTTTTCATCGAAGTGAGTGGGTCGGCGGCCGTAAATGACGGGAGGCGCTCAAGGATAGCTTTCGGTTTCGGTTTTTGACTGCGCGAAGCGCCACCTGCTTCCTGTAACTGGTGTCATGGAGACTTCCTGTTTAACTTTTTGAAACTCCAAGCGATTGCAACCTTTCCTTGCACTGTTGTACTTGATATTGTGAAATATATGTGCGCCTGTGTACGTTATGGTTATATTAGGCACCATCCGGGATATCAAGCATCGAAATCTGATGTGCGACACTTGCGCTTTGCCACTAGAAGGTAAGCAAAACACCACTGCATGCTGCACGACGTTCCTGCTGTCTGCGCAGTGAAGCAAATATGTATCGTCTTTACGGCGACCGCTGTCCTTGCATCTCGGCACGACGTTGGCGGGATCGACTCCTCCCATGTTTATCGTAGAAGAAAGTGAGCCGCGCCAATACGGACACTAGAGAACCAGACATCGTGTCTTCTCATGTGTCGGCTTTTGACGCTTTTCGTCCCATTAAAGACTGATTCCTACCTCTAGAAACTTTCTCTCGTTCTTTGTGTTTATATTCTGCCCTTTTCACCGGACTTTGAAACGAGGTCGCATTTGTTCGTCAACTGACGCAACGTGCAGAATGTTGCCTTTGCCTTGTTCGCAAAAGAAGATAGTCAATACCACGCCATCGAAGGGGGCCTGTGAATGCATAAAATTCGTCAAAAGAAATTGACATGCTTCCTGAAGTCTGAAAGGGCTAGGTTATTTTCTGCATCGCAAGAAGCCAGTCACGTGTTTGGCGCTACAGGGGACCCTCCACGGCTGCTGCGGCTACTATCCCAGCCTTTAAATCCGTTCCACTCCCAGCGCGAGTGCGCCGATACAGCTGTGGCAGACTGTCTACGATGCTTACATTGAATGCTGCAAGCTGCGTACATTGAAATTGTTTTATTTTTACACGTGCATAAAATACGATTCGTGCATGCAAACAAACAAGGCGTTAAGTAGGGCGGCATGGCTCATCTGTTTACAACATCACCACATTGGGAACCAATCGCACTGTTTGCATGAATGGCATTCCCCGCCAAGCGAAGGTGACCGAAGACATAGGTGTAAGTGCAGTCTTCATATATTACACTATTTAAAGCTACTAAGTGACATGGTTTAGACAACCTGTTACCATAAGGACCTACCAACATTGTGCATTTGTACAGAGCTGTCTATGCTTTTAACTTGAGGCATTTAAAATTATTTCCTCATCTTATTATCTACTCCATCTATCTTCTAGCTGCCCTTATCCGGGTGCTCTCATGGCCACTTCCGTAACTGGTATTGGGCGTAAGGCATACCACTGGAAGAGCAGACGCCACCTTTGGTGCAACGTGCTAGGCAGGCTCATGTGGTCATAGTGGCTGCTTAGTCTGCTTTGGGAGCACCAGAGCGAGCTGAAAACAAAACTTTAGAATGCCATCTGCGCTGTAATTCTGAGTGACTGGGGAGGTTTTCCTGCTGTTGCTGTGCGCTCGACAACACTTGGAAGAAATCACTACATTATGTAGCCACGGTCTTTGGAGGAGTTTTGTGTGGTAGGCCAGTGCTCAATGCAGGGCGTACGCTATGGAGCCTGCTGCCAGCTTCCACATGTGTCCGCAGGGTAAGAAGGTGCGTGAATCTGCGAATGCAGAACTTAGAAATTGTAAACAGCTATTGGCTAGCACTTCCTCAAGGAAGATTTCTGCTTTGACGTGGGGCTGCGATGTTCGGTGAGTAGCAGGAAGCACTCACCGAGACTCGCCTGTGAACGCTGCCCAGCTAATGATGCTTTTCTTCCTCAAGGTGGCCCATACGTTCCTTACCTCCATATCGCCCCCAAAATTAGGTTGATGCACTCAAGCTAATTTCATTTATGTTGACCGT
>NW_023614636.1:0-60001 GCF_013339695.2 Rhipicephalus sanguineus
CGCGAGTGTCTACTGTATTTTTTACATACAAGTTATCACTGTGTAATGTGTGCACACAATACACGCGAAATGCAAACAACACACGTTAGGCAAAAGTAAGAACTTCAAATATGATATCGTGAAGTATGATGCAACGCCATTTACAACAAAAGCTTTCACTCGATAATAGTTTTAGCGGCGTTACTTCAGTTAATATCATGATCCATGCAATCGAAAGTTCTTGCGTCACAGCGATATTATGTAGCGTGCATCATTGCGCAGTTTGTAGACAACGATTACCTCGCACGGCGTTTTTCATTGCAAGGCATTCGTGCATCGAGCGTGAGAGTTACGCGACGGGCACTTCCGACCAAGCACATCATTCTAGACTGGTGGAACTGAATTCCGTTAGGACGACGCAACTGCCCCTATAGGCAGTGAGCGACAGCTAGTTTGCCCTCATCCTGTGTATGTTCGTTGCGTGCGGCCTTTCTGCTTGATGAGTGCGTTGATAGTTTCGAGCTGCTTACCGTTCTTGGCGTGACATTACAATTTGTTGCTGTAGCATTCACTCCTTCGCGCTTGGGGCGAAATAATGTGCAACCAACGCTAAACTACGTCTGTGAAGACAAGTTTCACTTTCGTGTTGTACCGATTCCTATGACAGAGGGATCAGCCATGTATTTTTTTTTATACTTGAACATAAAATCATCACATTCATAAGCTGTTTTTTTTTATTTCATCTTTCTCTTCGAAAAACGCGCTCGCACTTTGTCATTTCTTTTTGCTACAAGTAGACCCTATTTTCCAGTTCAGCACCGCGTACTCTGAATTACCACTCAGGGTTTCGAAGCGTACTGACCGTACGTGCACTTCAATTTCTCGCCTGACGCGGGTATAAAAGACCGGTGAGAGTGAAGAGCGACATTGAACAGATAAAATCCAGAGTTGCAGAGCTTTTGCGAGACACGACTTGGGTTGCTGTCTCTGAACAGATGGTCGTTCTAAAAGGTGTGAGTATAGTGTACTAGAATATTAGTACACTATAGGTGTGAGGTCAGTGTCAGGCTAGGCAGCAGTGAGGACGGCCACTTGCATAGCCAACATGCAGTCATCGGAGAGCCAGTGGTCAGTGCAAGTCGCGCGAGTGTCAGTGGCGAATGGATTGACCTACTCTGCACCCACTCGGACAGGTCATACGTTGGATTCAGTGAGGATGAGTAGGCGCTAGAGTACGCCGTCATTTGCCATTTGAAATTAAACTTCTTTTGATCGATTCAATACCTACCGCAACGCTTCCTCGAAGCTTGTTGTTGGCCAGCAGCTTTTTTTTTTCAAATCCCTCTCCCGCGTGACTGAGGTGGCTGCTTCCATTGTATTTTACGGTAAAAAGCGTCTCAGTTGGAATATTCAGGAACTCTTCTTTCTTTATTGAGCTATGCATGTCTACTTTCAGGAAGGTTGAAATCGGCACAGCTGTCGGCATTACTCCGCGTGATTGTGAATACCCTGTCTTCCCATAAAGCACTAGGATATCCAATGCCCATGGTATGCCTTTAACCCTGCGTTGCTTACCAGTCATGAAAATACATTCGCTCAAAAAATATATATCTGACCTAGAAGCAGTGTGCGTCGATGTGTTCGCGCTTATAAGTAAGCGGTAATTATTCGAACCCTTGTCGATACTAGCTTAAGGAGGCACTGTGTTCTCGATCGAAGATATCGCAGGCTCGGTATATAACTTCTAATTCACACTTTTGAATATGCGGTCGTCATTACGGCTGAGACAGCGATCAGTCCATGTAGTATCATTGTACATCAGGGGGACACTTAAGTGAAGCGATGACTTAGTTTAGGCTGATAAATTATAATATGAGTATTCTACTGCTGTTGATCATACGTATGCATGGTAAAATCAAGCTCAAAGTTTCGTTTCCAAATGTCGCTCCGAAATATCCGTGCGCTGTGTCAGATTGCAAAGTGTTTTTTTTTTTTCGTGCCTCGGCGACATTGGCTGCACGAAATTTCCTGAAACTTGGTTTGTTAAATATCTGCTCCTCTCAGAAGGCAATGTACTTCAGTTTTACCACACCTTTGTTTCCTTTATTTCTCTAAATTTTTCTCATTATCTTTCATTATATCTCTTTCTTTGTCTGTCAATGTTTTTTCTCTATTTTTATCTTTTTATGGCTCGCCGCTTTCCCTTCGCAGCAATGTCTTGGGCTGATTCTTGCCTTCTTCATTTTTAGCGGACGAGTGGTGGGCAGTGGCATATGCCCAATTCAATTCTTGTGGCACATACTCGTTGATGATGATATTAAGTTGTTGACCACAGACATTACGCGGCTGGCAATAACAGCCCCGCTGCTAAAATTGAAGTACTCCTAATAGCAATGAAGATACCTATAGCACAATAATATAGAAAAGAATCAACTTGACAACAGTTGCTAAGGAATAACTTCGATTTCGAATAATATTAACAAGGAATTGTTCCTCTACCAAGATATTCGCATGTAGGTAAGCAGATTATCGTGCTGCTGAAGCCCAGGAAAGGCGAGCTCTGTTTTGATTTGTTTCGTTTTGTCGCCGGGGAGAAACTGGCTCATTCCACGAGGGGATTGACCACAGTTTCGATTCCGAAGGAAATGAGCGCAAAGAAATAAATGAAGCAATACCAAATGCTATGCAACATGAAAAAGGAACAGTTTCGCCGCAACGGCGAAGCAATGAATTCGATAGCAACCAATTGGAATGTAACGCGAATAACCGAAATCAGCTCGAAATTGCCAGCGCGTCGCTCGAGCCCAAAGGACGCACGAAAAGAACGCACACAGGACGAGCTTATTTCTGTTTGAACAGCACGCTCCTTTCGCAAACGCGGCCGCGGCAGCGAACGAAGTGAGCTTCGTACGCTCTGACTTCAGCGCAAACATCGCGGGGAAAGCACAAGACATACAACCATACAACCCCCCGCTCCCCCCTGCCCCCTTCTTTCCTCGAGATAGGCGCTAGAAGGCCACCACGGCGATGAGCATTGGCGTTCGCAGGAGCGGGGCGACGAACTTTAAAACGCGCCTGCACGCACTTCGCGCCATCTCGGTGGTGACCAAGAAATCATGCTGAAGTAAATGGTGTATATAAATTGCTCGCCGTTATCAGGCTGAAATACTTATTTCTCGTGGCCTAGCCGTCTCACGCCGCGCGCTGCGAAGCGAGAGATCGCTGTTTCGATTCCGCGCTTCGGAAGCATTTTTCTGAATTAGTTTTCTTTGGGACTTCTATATATATCTCAGGAGCGTAGCCAGGGGGGGGGGCTTATGGGGCTTCAGCCCCCCCCCCCCCGAAATTTTTCGTGCTCTCATACGCCACCGACCAAGGGCGTCACCCGGGGGGTGGGATTCATTGGGCTTCAGCCTTATTATTATTTATTTAATTATTTATCTTTTTCAGACCCTCAAAACGTTAGCAAACGCAAGTTTGATATCGGGCTCTACACAGATGACTCAAATGTGGATGATCAGACAAAATATCAACTCCTAACTTCTCCTTGAATTGCTCCGCCAGGCTATATGTTTAAGTCTATGAACGATTTGAAGCAGAAACGAAGGTTTCAGGTGGCTTGCTGGACAGGTACCGATGGCTTAGCTACTCAGCGCTTCAAGAGGGTGCTTTTTGCCGAGTGTGTGCCCTTTTTAGCAGAAGTGAGGTTGAAAAGGGCCAACATGCGCGCACTGGGGCCCTCGTATCCAAGCCATTTCAAAAGTGGAAGCACACCCTCGAAGTCATCGGTGCACATGAAGCCATTAAATATCACACTGACGCTCAGCTGGAAGCCGATAATTTTCTTCAAACCTTCTCAGGATGGGTGCCCACTGTTGTTGATCAACTGGAACATTCAAATACACTGGAAAACAACTGGAAATTCAAATAAGAGAGAACTGAAGGGAGTTACAGCCTATTGTTGAGACAGTTCTCTTTTGCGGGCGGCAACATCTCGCTCTCCGTGGCCATGGAGACAACGGTCCCATGGATTCAAGCACAGCCTCCTCTACAAATGCAGGCAGTGTCAAAGCGCTGCTTCGCATGCGAGCGGATTGTGGCGACACAGATGTAAAAAAAAGCGTTTGGAAAGTTGCGCAAATAATGCCTCGTAATTAAGCCCAGATATAAAAAACCAGATTATAGAAATCTCTGCTGCAATCATCAAGGAAAGCCTAGTCGCAAAAGTAAACGCTGCAGGCTGCTTCTCCGTACTTGCTGATGAAACGACGGATATTGCTGGTATCGAGCAGCTTACTGTTTGTGCAAGGTACCTTAATAAGGATGCGAACGAAATCGAAGAAGTGTTCTTAGGCTTTGGGCCAATTCACGACCAAAGTGACCGCAGGCCCTCACCGACACCATCATAAGGTTCCTTACAGATATTAGAATTAACATGCAACACCTCCGTGGTCAAGGCTACGATGGTGCAAGCTCGATGGTCTGCAAAACGAATGGTGTTCAAGCTGCTGTTCGGGAGAAATATCCAGCCGCACTCTACACTCACTGCGCCACTCAACCCCTTAATCTAGTTCTGTGTGCGACATGCTCCATCACAGACACCCGAAACTGTTTTGGGACTCTAAAGGCGACGTCAGTTTTTTTCCGTAAATCTTCTAGCCGCTCACACGCTTGCGAAAAATGATAAGTTTGAGCTTTCCTGAGTCTACAAGGCAGCGCCTTTTGGGACTATGCGAAACGCGCTGGGTCGAGAAGCGCGATGCAGTGCTTTCATTTGTGAGCATCTTTGAGCCATTGATCGCAGCACTAGAGGAGATTAAAATTAACGGAAATGGCGAAAGTCCAGTGCAGGCAAACAGTGAAATGTTGGCACTCTTGTCACCAGCGTTCCTTGAAAGCCTGCATGTGGCGGAGCACGTATCAGCACTGACTTTGCCACTGTCAAAGAAGCTGCATACGAGAAGTATCGACATGAGCGCTGCCACTGACGACATAGAAGCGGTACAGCAGAGAATTGAAAATGACCGCAAGAACGCGAATACTTCTTTCTCAAAAATATTTGCACAAGTACAGGCATTATCAGAAAACTGAATGTGGAGATCACCAGCCGTAGAGCCGGTGTCCGGAAGCAAAACCTTGGGAACAATGCATTCGAAAGCGCGGAAGAATATTTTCGCAGAACCCTGTTCATTCCGTTCATGGATCACGTACTAGCCCAGTTAAACCAACGGTTCGAGAAGCACAGGGCCCTTCTAAAGGACTTTTCAGTAATTGTACCACCAATGCAAGATGATCGAGAGAAAGGAGCAGAAAATCTCCTGACCGTTTTTGCGCATGACGTCGAAACGAGGGCTGCTTTGGAAGAACTGCGACTATTGTGGACAAAGGGGGCGAACAAAGCAGCAAACCAGCGCCCCAATACAGGAACCGATGCCCTCTTTCACTGCGACAGCAGGTCCTATCCGAATGTGTACAAGCTACTCGAGATTCTCGTCACCCTTCCAGTGACCAGTGCCAGCGCAGAGAGAACGTTTTCAAGCATAAGGTTACTTAAGAACTACTTACGCTCCGAGATGTCTGAGGAACGCATGGTTGGCCTGGCACTTCTGTATGCCCACAGAAACGTCGACATAGCGTGTCGGAAGTCATTGACCGCTTCGCTAAGCTTCCTCGCCGGGTCAATTTTGTCCTTTGACAGCGAGCAGGACAAAAATCAGCGCAAACGAAAGGAAAAGACACTGCTGTTTCAGACTTCGGGTCAATGTCACTACCTTTTAAAGCAGTGAGGGTTTTGTACCTTTTAGCAGTTAACACCGTGACCTAATATAAGCATTCGAATACGGGCATCAGGTGGACATTATAACAGCGAATCGACAGCTTCACCTTGTTCACTGAAAGGTCGGCATGCGCGGCGTTACCAAACAAATTCAGCTATTGGGAAGCCGTAATAGCGGTATTGTTTGTTACTTTCATTTGTCGTTTTTGTTCTTCATTGCTTTCTTTTATATTGAATGCACAATAGTGGTCAGCACTTTTAAAAGAGTTTTGGAATAGTTTGTCAAGATGTACTTTTTGGCCAGTTGGTTCATAATCGCAGTAGAACAGCGCTTGCGAAAACAACAGATCAGACGAGGAGAAGGACACGTAACACAAGCGCCTTGTGTTACGTATCCTTCTCGTCTGGTCTGTTGTTTTCGCCGGCGCTGTTCTGCTGCGATTGGAATAGTTTCTTTCGTTATTTCTGCGTTCTTCCTTTATAGTTCTGTCCACATGGTGCGTCCGAGACAGCAGCTTGGCCCAAGGACATATCAGTTTCTGTGATTGTGCAGCATGTTCTTTGCCTTATTTTGGGCATTATGTATAGTGATCATTGCTTACTTCCGTATATTGATTGCATATTTAAATGTACATTTGTGATGTTTTGTGTAAGCTACTGCGCACTGTTTCCGGTGACATGTTTTGACCGTATTCGAGGTGTACATTCCCATTCTTGTTTTTTCCCTGGCCGCACCATTTCGTGCAAATAGATGAGCATTTTGCGTAAACAATCTGCATTAAATATTGACCTCGTCGTGGCGATTTTTGTGGACTTCACTCTTCTTGTTATCAGGTGCTTCTTCGGTTGAAAACTGGTGCACTTCAAAGTTAAGTGATATTTGCCGTACCTCTTACACAAAAAAAAATGAAAAATTGAAGACAATTCCTGAAAGACTTCTGAGGGCATGCCAACATAATAATTTTATCAAAAAACTCATTTCTTACTCGTTCTGACAGTGCACAGCATTGAAAAAGTAATTTGCAGCATCTAATACAAATTGTCGCTGGTAATACATGTATTCATACCAGGGTGTTTCAGCTAACTTGCGCCAAGTAGACTTTATAATTTTGCGCACTCTAGCACAAAGCTAGAAAAAAACTTAACAGGGCAGTTTTCTTAGCATAGATGAAGCAATTCGAAGTTGCCTAACAAACGTTACAACTTTCCTAGTTAATATTTTTCGTTATAGTTACTATTTTAAAGGTTAGTTAAGCAGTTTTGGTTAATTACCCAGCTTATCGGATTGGCAGTTATACTAGCATGGATAAAATATTCTGACGTTTCAGAACAAGTGCTACAACTTTTGCCTTGAACATTTTTCTATAGAGTCAATATTTCAAGAATTCATTAAGCAATCTTTCTTAATTGCTGAACTTAGTGGATTGGAAAAAATAATCTGACGTGCTCTATATGGCTCAGAACAATACTCCGATTATTGGAGACGCGTAGCGCCCATGCTTAATTTTTTAATACTTGGTGCTTTTTAGCTGAAACACCCTGTATACTTAGTCGTTCAAAACATTCAAGGAGGAGGCGCACTGCAACGTCACCCCCCCCCCCCCCGAACAAAATTCCTGGCTGCGCCACTGGTGGGCGCTTAACTACTCTACGTGCAGTAGTCATTCTCCGATAGTTTCAAAATGCCATGTTACGAGCAGAGTTATTCGTTTGCTTACGGCATGGTTAAGACACGTACCGAGAACCGAAGCGAGGCTATGAATTGAGAAGGCGATGCACACGGCGCCCGATAACGCTATGGCGTTCTACTCTTCAAGGCGAAGCTCAAGAGTATTCCATGTTTTTTGTTTACGCTTAGCAGCGCGTTTGAAAATTTGGCAGTGAGAATGGGTGTTGTTAATATTGTGTGAAGTTTGACCGTGTGTAAGATGAAACATTTGACGGTTGCCATGCCCTATCCGCACTTTCCCATTTGCCTTAGGAAATGTTCGCTCTGTCTTGCAGGTGTACTGGATGTCTCGGCGGAGGTTCACTACCCGAGCACTGGAACGAAACCAAGTACAGCCACAATGTGACGTCAGAATATTCCGCCGGTAAGTTGATGCTACTCTTCTATATTAGGGCATATTGTGCGGGAAGCTCCTACTCGTAGAAGCATTGAGTGGTGGCCGGGAAATAGACCCCAGTGTTTGTGCTCTGCACCGATTATTCTGCATGCAGTAAACTTCCTTGCAGTAAACGTCCACTTGCATGACAGACGCCTCTCTGAAGCCATGTAACGGGAAAATTAGCAATTGTATGTTTTTGAAGATAGACCTCTGTCTATTTGCATTTTTGCGAAGTAGCGTCTGCCTTTCAATTCAACATCAGTGTCTTCAAGGCTCAATGCTTCTTCCTTAAGGTGTAATCCTGCAAACATCTCTGCAGGATTACAGCTCAATTTACATACACAAATTTACATTACATATAAAAATTTCAAGTGCATAAGAAATTATAATCGGCAGTGGAAGTATCTCCAATTATAATTGTGAAGAGGCAGAGACACGCTTATTTTCTTTCGCACTAACCATTGAAAAGGCTGCATCGTTGAGGGACATTATGGGGATGTAAGTAACCGCTATTAAGGTGCGTGCTTGTATTAAGGTACATTATCGCGACATCCCGTTTTTTGTCTTAAATAATTAAAAAAAAAACTGCGAAGGTAGTTATTCGAGAAGACATGGCACGAAATAACCTTATTTAGAAAGGTCGATTCTCGAAACTGCGTCTGAATATCGCACAACGTTTCCAATGTAACAAGCCTTTTAAACCAAAAGGCTTTGAAGTTCTCTCACTCGCGCTTCTGGTAATATGAACAATATATTGGAGAATATATGTTAGAGAAATGGAGGTTACAAGGCGTCATTTTAATTTGGTTGAACTTGTTTGTTACGAAGCGCAGGTCTTTCTGTGAAGGTTTCCAAGGCCATCTAGGATTTTTGTTCGCCGTTAAGTTAAAATGTCTTATTTTTCTTATTTTTTGAGCTACTAACTGTTTTGGACACTAAACGATGAATATGTAATTATCCCAACGAAACGAAGGTGTGGTTGATATGGTTTCTTAGAAGTAGTACTGATTTTCTGAAATCATCTAAATGCAGGCAGCGCGCTGGAATAGCGCTACGACACACGCATACCCGCTTGTCCGGGACAAGTCATTCTGGCACGTGCGTCTGTGGTAGCCCTCTCGCCTTCGTTCTCTTTTCAGGCTTATGCTTAAAGGCATCACCGCAATGAGGCGCAAGTTCGATTAATTAATCAAGTGGTTCCTGTAGTAGCCGATAAAGTCGAAGACCTGTTGTGGCACACTGTAACGTTTGCTAGATGAGTGGCGTAACTAACTTTTGTGCGACAAATGTTACCGCGGAACGGAAAGGCATAGGATGAGTCTGCTGAATGTGAAAGGGCGGGGGATAAGTTGGGGGAAGGGGGGGAGTCCTGTTGCCCTGATGTTACAAATACATCCGGCATACTATCCAAGTACACTGAGGTATTACCTCGTTAACAGCGCCTAGCACTACGCGGCTGGCGTCAGTCAAACCGTTTCAGGCCGCGCTACAAAGAAGCACCAAAATCGGTGCCTGACACCGGTGTTGCATATGGTAAACGCACCAGCCCCAAGCTGAGTTCCACAAAACTCTGAGCTGGGTGCAAGAAGCACCTCACGTACGTATGTAACTACTGAAACATGAAGGACAGGTACACCAACCAGTCCCATCTGGAATTATGAATCCTCGTATCACTGTAATAACGTGCGTACCTGCCTGATAGACATAACGCTATATGCGAGTGCTCTACGAGACAAAAGCACACTCTGCATTATCAAGCATGACGTGGTTGGAGATCTGAGAATGTATAAAACTGCAAGGGGAAAACCAGACAATAGTACTCTGATGTTCCTCTCTCAGACTATAAATCTTAATTAGCGCTTTAGGGGATCTTTAGCCAAAGTCTGACTAATTATTCGGTATTATCCGACAATAAATTAGCTCGATTGTAAGCTAGAGTACCCATGGAGAAGCTGAATGTACGGTGGGGCTCCAACTATACCCATATGGAGTTCAGCACAAGGGGTGTTCACGCAAGAGTGTTTCATGAAAGCCTAGAGCTTAGTATCTGAAGCTATCTCTCCAATGCTGCGGGTTTTTCACCTGCACGTAGGACACATTTTTGAAGCAAATTAAGAGAATAATTCTACGTTGTGTGTGTGTGTGTGTGTGTGTGTGTGTGTGTGTGTGTGTGTGTGTGTTGTTTTAGCTATACTTCCGCACGTTTGCATTTTTATGAGGTAGTATATGCCTCTTGTGCCATGATCAGTGTTTCAAGGTTCTAGGTTCTGAAGAATATTTCTTTCTTTAGGCGTAATCCCGCAAAGGTTATCAGTGGCCTTATTCTCTGTGGGCATTACATAAAGGTAAAATGCACTCACAGCCTATCCTGTTCTGGATGGGTTTTTCCGTTGTAATTGTGAAGACGTAGAAAGACGGTAATTTCCTTTCGGGGTAACCATCGTAAACACTACATCGTTCAGTGGCATTATGGGGAGGTAAGTCACCGTTAGGAAGCCGCGTGTTTCCATTATATAAACGACTGCGATAACGCGTTCTTTGTTGTAATTCTTAAAAAAAAACAAAGTACGAAGGTATTTATATAACAAGGCATGAATGAAATTGCCTTATTTGTAAAGGCTGATTCTCGAAGGACCGTCTGATTGTCCCTTCTCACTGCAGTTACAACGCGCAAGCGGGCATGTCACATGGTATTTTTTTTTATTTCGCGGAACCCAGAAAGAAGAAAAACACTAATACCTCATAGACAGAAAGCAAGAAACGGTCTAACTGCACCTTTTGCAAACCGATCGACAACTTTCTAACTGGAATTCTTTTGCCCGGCTTTTTGCTTCTGAAGTTGGTTAGATGTAATTAATATTGTCAAATAAACAATAAGCAGAACACAAAAATAGTGTGACGTACATGCAGCAACGTTCATTTGGTCGGGAAGTCATGAAGCCCGTCAGCATCTTTCAAACTCTGACTAGAATTAGCTGTAGAAACCCTATAGAAACAGTGAGCCTCGTTCTTGCTACTGTGAAACGGTTTACTGATGACATAGGCAATGTCAATATTCCGTACATACATCAGGTATGGTGTAGCAGTGCTGACAATCTATGTATGCATGTCTGGTATGATTATGTATGTATGTATGTATGTATGTATGTATGTATGTATGTATGTATTATGTATGTATGTATGTATGTATGTAGTATGTATGTATGCATGATGTATGTATGTATGTATATGTATGTATCATAGTGATTGTATGTATGTATGTATGTATGTATGTATGTATGTATGTATGTATGTATGCATTATTATGTATGTGTACTGTCGGCATAAATATTTATGTATGACTAGATGCTACAAAACTAAGTTTCCCAGCAATTTGTGACTCTATTCGGTCGAAATGCATAGTACATGTTTTTAGTGCGTTGTAGAAGAGGCCACCACTGTGCGGGGAGGATGAAATCCATGACTTAGAAGAAAAAGAAGGTCGCTTCCCCTTCGAGTCGTGTTAGGCCAATGTGTTAAGAGACCCTGCGAGTTTCTTTCTTTCCTCTCTCAGTCTTTCCTCTAGCTTCCTCTCTCTCTCTTAGCTGAGCGCCTGTGTCGCACAACCGACACATTAAGGTGATTCCACGGTGTGAAAAGAAGCAAGCTTGAAGCAAGGACGCAATAGCGCGAACAAAAACGGCAGGTTACTTGCCTCTGCGTACCTCTTGCGTCACCCACTAGGGAAACACCAGTGTTTTCGATTCCAACCGGCATCCACCAGACATGTTTTAGCCGATTCGAAATGACATATGCCCGCGAAGACTGCTAGACGCGCACTTATTGAAGTACGAGTGTATAGAATGCACAGTATGAGGATTACCGTATACTACTATGCAGTGTCTGATGTTGGAGGATGCGCTCGCTTTTTGCAGCTGAGAGAGAGTACGAAGCCACGTGCATCAGCGGACCATGTGCGGCGCCCGCCTCGACGAACGGACTATACCACGTGGGATGACTGTGTCTTGGAGATTATTCATAAGCAATATATTTTACTAGCCTGCCAATGTACTCACGTGGCTTTGCACTGTAGCAGCTATGTGGGTCTCTGATTATTTTTATAGCGTGATGGTCAGCACGATTGCTGAAAAGGCTTTGCTGGAGAAGCATGATTATGCTATTCTGTTATGAAAAAGAAAGATATCCTCTAACCTGTCATGTGCGAAGAGTGTGGCAGTAGCCAAATCTGTTTGATAGTGGAACGTAAAGTAAAATCTAATTGAGCCCGGTGATATTTTGCCTGGTGAAGCCGATTCAGTCTGAGTGTGCTCGATATGCCAGCTTTAAATTCGTAAATATACCGGTGTAAAGCCCAGGGATTCTAAGTTGCTTTGCCTTTGTCACGCCCTTGTGCTGCCCTGGGCAACACCGAAACTGTTTTGGTAGCTGTGCGCGCAAACACTTAAAAGGCTCATATAAAGATTTCCATGCATTTTCACACGAATATTGGATCGCTACAGATATGTGTAAACCCTCATTCAATGCTATGACCACCTAAGCACAAGGAAGCAATTATATATTGATAGCTATTGTATTGCTCGCACATAATGTTCAAATCGTGCCTGATAATGGTAACATGGCCGCTTTTCTACGATTTCAAATGATTTCTACAACGGAAGCTCATCTCTAAACTGGGTAAGTGTAAATTGTTATGGCAATTTAAAACAGAGAAAAAGATATGATTTAAGAACAATTGCTGTTTGGCCCGTCGAAATGGCGCCTGCGCGAGATTACATTGAAAAGTTTGTTCCAAATCTCGTCTGGTTAAACTAACACTCTGATAGCATGAGGCAGTATTTGCGAAGCAGCACTTGGCGTAGATTCGTCTAGTGTGGTGGCCCTCCAGGGCAAAACTGTCCCGGTTAATTGTCGTTAGCATTGCAAAGTGACGCACATGTCACAATAAAAGAAAGTTTCATAAACTGCAAGACGAGGGGAGCCATCATGAAAAATGAAATTTCCGTAATAACGGTGGAAACTAGCTATGTTTTCTTGGTGACAATAATTTTTAAAAGCTGAGACACGGGCCTAGCCAAGGGGGGGTTGGGGGGGGGTTCGACCCCCCCCCGAAATTTTTCAGTTTTGCTTGCACATATATACACGCGCACATACAAACGCACGCACGACATACATAAGTATGGTTGAAACCCCCCCGAAAAAAATTTCTGGCTGCGCCTCTGGCTGAGACTCAAACCTCGTAATTCGCTCATTAGTAAAGAAGAAAAGAAAAAAAAAGGATGGTTCGAATATATAATTCTTAATTGCTTCGCGAATTCGGCTGTTCCTCTATCACATCGGCACTGCTGTATACATTTGCATCATGGTTATTTTGTCGCACTGGCACCATTTCTTTGGGTTGCCGCAGTGGGACTGAACCCGGTGTGCAACGAGACCAAGTACCCCGGTCCCTGTGCTGGCTATTTTCCTCGTTATTTTTACAACAACGTGACCAAGACCTGCGAGAAGTTCATCTACGGAGGATGCAGGGCCAACGGCAACAACTTCGTGACTCTCGAAGAGTGCCAGAACACCTGCTGGGGTAAGCTGTCAATGAACTCTTTCTCAGTCCTATATTGACACACCTTCCGCTCTGTCCAATGTATGATTTTCCGCATGATAATGGGATTTGATAGACGATGGCTTCTTTGCATTCTGTGTACTGAAACAGAGCGGAAGGCGTGTCAATATCCGTCTTAGGGAGCATGAGCGTTCACTGTCAGACACGAAACCATTTTCACTCGCCGCCCATTGCAAACAATGCGGCTGCACACCATTCTTCGCCGACACTATGATTCTGTCACGTCATAGACAACAGACGGCAAGAGAAGTCATCGAAGCGTTCCACATTCAAAGGAAAGGAAAAAAATGTATCAGTCTACCATCTATCACGCTAAGTGACGCGGAATTTCAATACCTAAGCGCAACCTGCAGATGATTACAAAGTTTATATGTGTTCTGTTCCTTTTTTTGTGTTGTTCTTCACCTTTATATTAGCATGTTCTTCCGAATAAAAACCAGTTGCGAGTTAGCGCCCGTGTTGTGCACCTTCTTTTTCTCTGTCCTCGTCCGTCAGTGCGCTACTTAAATCATGATGTACTTGGTAACAGGCGCGCAAACATGCGAAAAATGTAGACACCTCAAAAGGCATCATAGTATCTTCTTTGCAGTCGACAATAAAGATACATACCTCCACTTGGTGCTATGTTGGCAGGGTGTTTTTTTTTTGCTACTGGACAAAACTCATGTACACCTGATTCATGAGGTCTTCCCGAATATTTCAAAAACACTGTGTCATGTTTTGAACCTTGCCTTATATCGGCGTCGCATTTTCTTCACAAGCACGTTGCTAATGAATTATGGAAAAAGTGCGTACTCGCCAGTTACCAGTAAGGACATATTAAGCACATCTTGCAAATTGAAAACTCCCAAGGGAAAAGAGCTGTTATGAACTGAAAGGTTCACGAACACAGCCCCACGAATCATTGCTAATAGAAGCTCTGCCATTGCTTTGAGTGCGTTGCGCTGGCGCTTTCCAGCTTGCAAAAAAAATTCAGGAGCCCTTCCCCTATTGGGAAACTGAAGCAAGCGAGGCTAGTTGTGTGCAACCCTGAACTAAGAACTTACTTTCTTTTTCTTTCTCTCTTTCTTTCTTTCTTCCTTTCTTTCTTTTTCTTTCTTTCTTTCTTTCTTTCTTTCTTTCTTTCATTCTTTCTTTCTTTCTCTCTTTCTTTCTTTCGTTCTCTCTTCCTTCCTTTCTTTCTTTCTTTTTTCCTTCTTTCTCTCTTTCTCTCTTTCTTTCTTTCTGTCTTTCTTTCTTTCTCTATTTCTCTCTTTCTCTTTTTCTTTCTTTCTCTCTTTCTTTCTTTCCTTCTTTCTTTCTTGCTTTCTTTCTTTCTCTCTTTCTTTCTCTCTTTCTTTTTTCTTTCTTTCTTTCTCTCTCTCTCTTTCTTTCTTCTCTCTCTTTCTTTCATTCTTTGTCTTTCTTTCTTTCTCACTTTCTCTCTTTCTTTTTCTTTCTTTCTCTCTTTCCTTCACACTTTCCCTCTTCTTTTTTCTTTCTTTCTCTCTTTCCTTCACACTGCGCAATGCTCCCTCCTAACTTGTTTCTTGGTCCTTCATCCACGCATTAGGCAGCGCCTCTTTCCTCTGTAAAATGAAGCCGATTGACGTCCAGTTGGGCGTAGCAAGGATAAAGTAAAGGATCTAGAAATAATGGATGTAGTAGTGGATGTAGTAAAGGGCATGCCAAGTGATTAAAAATGTAAATTATGCGATAACGCAAATCAAAGGTTGAATTAAGGTGAAGTTAATTGTGAACCCTATCAATTCAGGTTAATTAAAGCATAAAGGGCTATCCAAGTAAGTAAAATGCTAATTAACAGTCAATGAATGTAGTAAGTAGTCTCTGAAGTGCACAACGGTAATGAAAGTCTTACCAATGACATAAGGGGCTAAATGTAAATAAGGCCGAAAAAAGAGTAATGACATCTGATTTAATGCTTAATTTATTGAGAATCCCTTGTGAACTTAAAGTGAATATAGTACGAATGCTGTCCAATATTCGAACTCTGAAATAACAATGAATAGCACGTTAAATTGAGTTGAAAGTGACGCAAGTTTTATAGAGAATTAAAGGCGAATCAAAAGTTAATTAACTACTTGGCCACCAAGTCAGACCGTGAAGAAGCAGTGATGACCCTTAGGTGAGCCAAAGGCAACAAGCAATAGAAAGTAACAACGAAATCGACCGCGAAAGTTAAAATCATTTACTGAGTGTCTCGTAAGAGGAAATCCTTCCGCCTGTGCTCTCCTTCAACCCGCCGCTGTGCTCTAGTGGTTATGACACTCGACTGCTGACCCTAAGCTCGGGAGATGGAATCACGGCTGTGGCAGCCACATTTCGGTGGAGGCGTATTGCTGGAGGCCCATATACTTAAATTTAGGTGCACGGTAAAGAACCACAGATGGTCGAATTTTCCGGAACCCTCGACTACGGCGTCACTCATAATAATATGGTGGTTTTGGGACCTAAAACCCCATTACCTATGTTATTGCGCTCTCATTAGGTGCTACATAATAGGATCGTATTTTTCTTTAATTACTATGTCAATGCAGCGTCCCTGGACCAGAATGCTGTGGAGGAGGTTGGTGCCTTCGAACTTCCGTATCATCCATGTAAGTAGCTGCTAAGGGCATCAGTGATAAGTATTAATGGGTTTATCCAGTCAATAAATAGGAGAATAAAGTACAGACTACGGGTGTTTATGCTTCTGCACGTGCGTACGTGCGTCCATGTGCGTATTTGTGGTTATACACGTATGAAGTTTGTGGTCATGTGATAAGGTACTGTGGCGTGCGTTTTGCTTTCAATTACTTAACTATACAATGCCTTCATGCTATATGTGTCTAGTGCAGACACCTAGGGGTATGAAGGCATTGTATAGAGCATATGTAGCGGACGTTGATGTTCTGTTACACAGTGTCGATTCTGTGCCACATACCTTAGTTTTGTAGTTTCGTGTCAGCGATCCCTGACTGACCTTGTGTATGCTATTTCTTTCTTCATGACGTACTTTTATTCAATGAATGATTGCTCACGCACTTATTTTCCAACTCACGTTAACCGATCTTCGTGAATTCTGAATGTGTACCCCCCCTCCCCTTTATGCAATATACCAACAATTCATTCATTTTATTCATTCAGACTTTACTTCAAGACAATTACAATTTTCTTAGGAGGACGCAGAACAAGCCCGAAAGATGCCTGACTAGGCTACGTCCCGAGACAGCAGCTGCAGCAGTGCGATATCTGTCACTCACAATTTACATGAGTGCAAAATGACATGTATGGCCAATACAAGAACAGTAAAGAAACTACTCCTTTTTCGGTTTGAGAGGAAAAAAAGAACACGAAAAATGAAACGCAACAAACAGATGTGCAAATGTGGTCAGTGTCTGTTAAAAGGATTGTACGATATACATTATAGAGTATTAACAACACAGCAAGGCATGGGCCTAACTCAAGAAAATATGATTTCTTTTACTTGCTTTTTTAAATTGTTTTGGGGAGATCTATTTGAAGTAGTTTATTATCCATGGGTATTCGTTCAAGGTGTCGGGTATTAATGTGCGAATTTTTGTAAGCCGTAGTTCGTTCGTGGTCGGGATTTGACTATTTTTTCACGTAGTTCATAGGGGGTTTGCTTGGTGTGATATTTTTCAAAAGCGTTCTATTACTTGAATATTGGCGCATTAACTCCAGTGGCAATTTTAGTTTAGGTGCTTTATCGGCAATATAATATAGTAGCTGAATTAAGGAGTTGCACTCAAAGCGTATGGAATGTTCCAACTACTCGTATTGCCCGCTTTTGCGACGTTAAATGTGAGCTTAAGTTGGTCTCGGTGGTTGTAGACCACACCAGAGAGGGGTATGTGAGACGTGACTATAGAAGCGCATAGTAAAGCCTGTCGCTTAGCGCCAGGTGGTAGAAAGTGCCTGAATTTATTTACTAACCCGATTGCATTAGAGACATTAGTCCTTAGTGAGTCCACATGCGGTGTCCACGAAAGGTTCTCGTGAAATATTACCCTGGGAATCTGATGGTTGATATCTGTTGTAGTAGTGTTCCCTGAAATGTCAACGGTGGGGTTTGTTGATATGACGTTCCCTTAGCTTTGAAGTAGACGTATTTGTTTTCTTTGTGTTAAGTTGCAGTTTGTTAGCGTCCAACCAAAAGCTCTTTTTGTAACCATGTACTCGCATCCATAAAAATGTCATCCAAATTATTCCCGAAAACAAAAAAGAAGTTCGTGTCATCCGCATATAGTACTACACTTTTACGTCCTTCTATATTAAAGGGACACTAAAGAGAAACAATGAATTGGTTTAGATTGATAAAGTGTGCTCGGAGAACTCTTGTGTAGTTTCTTTCACCACCATAGGTTTATTATTAGAGGGGAAAACCAAGTTCAAAGTTTCCTTTTTAAATATCGCGCCGAACTTTGTAATTCGTGACGTAAAAGACTTCAAAGAGCATTTAACGTATTTTGGCGCCACTGGCTCGAAGAAATTTCCACAAACTCGTTATGTCAAGCCTCTGGCCCTCTCAGAGGACAACGTACTTCGATTTAACCGATTAGAAACTACGTAGGCCCAAGCAGGCGCCATCAAAGATATGTGACCTCACGGCAAATGGTGCGGGAATTCCAAGGTGGTGTCGCCACCTGTATTTTCTTTTTGCGTGTTTTCTCGCTTAATAAGCGTCTTCGCGCAGAAAGCGTGGTGTTTTCGGTATCGTGGAAGACTGCTTTACTAATGCGAGAAAAATCATTTTGCTCTTTAGTGTCCCTTTAACAATATCATACATATCAAGCAAAAACAGTACTCGTCCAAGAATGGACCCCTGAGGTACTCCATATTTTATAGGGTTAGTTTCACATTCAAAGTTATTGATGATTGGGTACTGTGACCTGTCAGTTAAGTAGTTTTATTAGAGACAGCACCGTGCGTATTTGTAGTTATACACGTATGAAGTATGAAGAACCGTAAAATGATAGTTTCCGAAAAAGAAGGTCGTGTTGTACACAGTCAAAGGCTTTCCCAAAGTGTAAAAAATACCTAGTATGAGGATTCCATTTTATATATTCTCAAGAATTGCTTCTTTAAACCCCAGGAAGGGCCTTTGAGACTACAATAAATGATAATGATGATGATTAATTGCTTGAAGTTTGTTAGTTCATGCACTGTTAACAGAAGCGAAATAAAAAGTTTTCACTTTAATTTAATCAAATCTTGCGTTGTAAAACACTGCGGCATGTCTCGTTTGATTGAGACACGCCGAGGTGGGGACCTCCGCATTGATTTTCACCGTCGGGGGTTCCTTAGCGGCCAACTAAACCTCAGTATATATACATGCGTTTCTGCATTTCTCCCGTATCAAAAGGTGGTCGCCGTGGTTGGGAACTGAAACGGCCTCGTCTGGCTTAGCAGCGCAGCACCACAGTAATTAAGACACCATGGCAGTGGTTCTGCATTTATTATGATGAAATAATGTGATGATTTAACCGAAGTTTCGAAAAGAATATTGACACAAGAACGTCTGTGAACAGCAATTGAACGATGGCAGCTAAGCTTCAATATCTCTTGAATTAACTCTCAATATCGGTCTCGCTTGGAATATAGAATTGTTCGAAATTGCATCCCAAATCCACTGATCATCACATTAGCAAACATTTTAACGATGGAAGCGGCGAATCGAGCTTTAACCCCCGGGTAATAGGACGGGAAAAAATTGGCGAACCCTTAAGCTTCGCCTTTAAGAGTTAAACGCAATAGCGATATCCGCGAGCGCGCGCGCACGCACCTACACGTTATCGCCTTCTCAATCGCTAGCCTGCCTTCGCCTTTCAGTGGAGACCTAAGCTATGCAGCAAGGAAAGCCAAAGTGCAAACGCCCTCCGGCTCCTATGTTTATTTGCATCTACCTCGAATATAATATATATATATATATATATATATATATATATATATATATATATATATATATATATATATATATATATATATATATATATATATATATATATATATATATATGTTGTGCGTGTGTGTCTGCATATACATACCTCGTAAGGAACAAACAGCGACGCTCGGATAGCGGGAACACAATAAAGAAGAGGTAGAATAGAACATTCTACTTGTCTTAAGCGTGTAAGCGTCTACTTGTCTTCACTACCATCTCTCACTCTCTATTACTGTATATATATATATATATATATATATATATATATATATATATATATATATATATATATGTATGTATGTATGTATGTATGTATGTATATATATATATATATATATATATATATATATATATATATATATATATATATATATATATATAAAGAGAGAGAGAGAGAGAAAGTATATGTATAGCGTCACAGTATATAGGGAACCTTTGAGAGCATTTTTTCTACATTTGCATGGTCCTTTTTTTACCTTAAAAGTGCAATATGTTACTAATGTTATTACCATTCATCCGCAGTTGCGCCACCTGAAGTGTGTACGTACCCGGCCGACACGGGACCCTGCAAGGCGTACATGACTCGCTTCTTCTACAACACCGAGACGAGGCGTTGTGAGCAGTTCGTCTACGGAGGCTGCGGAGGCAACGGCAACAACTTCCTAACCTACGATGCGTGCCAGAAGAAATGCAAGACGGTCTTCGGCGTCGTTCCCCACGCCTAAGGAAACATGACCGTGTTCAGAGGAAGAAGATGTCTTCGCGAGAAAGACGACTTCGAGGTCTTCACAGAATTACTACTAATAATAATAAAACCCTAAAGACTTGTTCTACTGTATCGCCATCAGTCATACGAACGTGAAATGAAAGTGCACCCGCAGTATGCTGCCTGTGTGTGTCCTTAACTAGCCGGCTTGCAAGGCATATTTCACTCGTGTAACACATGAAGGCGAAAACCTGGCTGCACTCATGGAAGAGGAATGAGCGGCAGTGAGCTAGTGAAAATTTTTGCCCTTAAATGAACCTTTTGTCCGACTCATGCGAGCGCTTTTGCTTTTGTATGTCGTTTAAGTGCGACGCATTTCTTAGCCAACCAATAACAGCTTGACCGTTTCTATCTATCTATCTGGCCGCCTACGTCTGGGCGCTCTTGTGGTCGACTCTTTAACTCGGTATGTACCAAAATTGGCATATAAGGACATGAGTGTATGACGGGCCAAGATCCACACGTCATGACATAAATAATGTGAACTGCCCGCCGCTTACGTTATGAAACCCTTTTCAATAGTCACGTGTAGAACATACCCGCATAACGCGGCCAGTGGGAAACGGGTATGAGCCACCTGTGACAGCGACAAGAACTTTTACTGAAAATCCTGAGTAAAATGATTAAGGTGAGCCGGTGATCCACAGTACATTTGAACCCAGGAACAGCGAGAATCCACTTCGGAAATCTTAGCGCAAGAGCGTCAAAGACCTGAGGCCGTATAATGAACCGCTGTTCCGTGTTCCGTATTCCGTTTTGGCCGCCATTAGCGCCCCGTGATTGGTCATTTCACCTGTCACTCAAGTGACGTGTCGGAAGCCCAAAGTTTGGCGACGTCAAAATGACGAGTACGCGCTCACTATGCTAAAATATACGGAATCGGTTCCGTCGAAGCGCGGAACAGCCAGCGAGTGGCCCCGTTTCGACGGAATAGCAAACATGGCGGTGCCGGCGAGCTTTTTCGTGTTGTTGGCGGCGATCGCTCGGCGGCTCGGCATCACCGTGGGTGCCCGACGACGCGCTCGACATGCCAGTCGATGAAAGAGTTCGCCGTCACTTTCGCCCGAAGAAAGCAAGGTGCGGCGGTTGTGCGACGAATTGCCCGATGAAGGCGCGCGACGGCGCGACCGACTGCGCTGTCGGTGCAGCCTGTGGGTGTTGTGCGGCCTTCGGTTTTTCGCGAGTGGCAGCTTTCAAGCCTCGTTTGGAAGCGAGGATACTATTGTCATCATGCAAGCTGCGGTGAGCAGACCGTGTGCGATGTTGTGGCGGAGGTAATCGTGCACGCCGGGATCCGTAAGAAGTGGGTTCACTTCCTGTGGACGCCGGATGAAAAGGGGGCCTTGAATGTTTCCTACGGCTGCCGGTGTCATCAGATGCGTGGACGGCAGCGTTGCCGTCATGATTACACCGAAGGGTGACCATCACAAGGCGGTATTTTATCCCCGCAAGGGACTATATGACCACATCATCATGCTAGTAAATATCGGTCTACCCATCCTTTCGAGCGCATGTCCGCGTGGCGAAATGTGGCTCATAGTTCACGCTTTCGTCAGATCTGCGCCGCAGACATCGGAATCCTGCCGTGAACCACTGCATCTGGGGTCAGACAACGACGCCCACGTCTGGCGGACAACGCGGCTGCGTGAGCGCTTCGAAGGGGCACGGATTGCCGCGGCCGCACCTTCTGGCCTCTAGGTGAGCAGAACAAAAAGTTGGGATATTCGCAGTTTGAGCTAACGGAATAATTGTTAATGCCCTCTTTGATTAGCTACAGGCACTTGGTAACTGTGACAACTGACAGGATGTCGCTCGCTGCATGTGTATCATCTTTCAGCTATCGGTTATCCGCTCCATAATATCGTCAAATGACTCACATTGTCATGACAGCCTATTTGTAGAAGTCATGCTTCGCGTAGTACGGGTAAGTAATAGTGGTGAAGTGTAGCATTAGATCATGTAGATCATTCTATCATTGCTCGCTTTGTGTGGCTCAGCCTTGTGGATCTCTTACATTGAAGTAGTATTTACAACACACCACTTGTATTTGTGCAGGTGACAGAGGCTACAAACCAGGACCATGGCTCCTGACACCTCTCCAAGGCTGACCTCTCAGAAACAGTGCTAAAAAGGTAAGTGCTACACCGCACATGCTGCAGTGCTGTCTGTAATGAAGCTTTCTATTGAGTTAATGAAAAGCTGCTTTCGCTGCGTTCAGCAGTGCTGTACCCTCCATTAAGAATGTACATATCACATTGCTGCAGCATGTGCAGTGTTGCACTTGCCTTTGCATTGCAGAAGGTGCCAGAAGTGTTCATGATTTCAGCGATGATTACATTAGTGAGCATGGCAGTGTTGTCAGTGATGACCCCCAACCACTGCTTAGACAAGGAAGATCATCACGCTCCACATGTATTCCTGGGCAAGCTGTCCGTAATGGTAATCCACTGTTTGGCTAACTGCACCACTGAAAACAGCGCTAGGCAAGTGTCATTTCAGTGAGAAACATGTGCCTTAGAAGTAACAATAATATATGGGGTTTCCCGAACCAAAACCAAGATACAATAGTGAGCCACATTGCAGTGGAGGACTGAATTTATCTTGACCACCTGTGGCTCTTTAACGTGAATCTCAATGTAAGTACAGCATTGATCCTACATGTTACATCATGGAGATGTGTTCACTGTCTGCAGGAACTGACCCATGTGCTGAATGAAGTTCAGCAGCACGACTTCTTACCTGCTAAGATGTTACCTAACAAGCAGAAGAAGACGTTTCGGAGTGAAGTTTCCTGGTAATAATAAATAGCTGCTGGGTTTCATCATATGCTGTATGACCAGGTCTTTCGCAAAACTTGACTACACGTGACTGGGTGATTTTTATATGGCGGTATAGATAGGAACTTTTCATTTAGCAACTCTCAGTATAACGCACTGTACTCGGCAGCTGAGTGCTATAGCCAATTCACTGGAAAGCAAGGGTTTGTTATTGTTTTTGTTACTGCTGATCGTCCTCTTATCACGAACACTCTGACCGTTATCTGCATTATGACTGGGAGAGCACACCAATTCTTTGTCTCCTCACTTCCTGTATAACAACACGAGGCTTGCCTTTTGCTTTACGCACAACATGTGGGCACTGTGCTCTTTTGTTGCACATCCGCCACACTGTTCCTTTTGAAAGGGCCAACTGATGCTGAAACAGATCGTCTGGCATTTCAAGTACCTTTTTCTCATTCAGAAGTGCACTCCTTTGTGAATGCAGAAGTAATGCGAAACAATATGTAAGCACACTCTTCAAGATAGAACCTTGTAAAAAAAGAATTTATTCATGTTCACACCAATGCAAAGACGGCATATACTTTCTGTAAATAAACGTACATTGTGAAACTGTAGTGTCATGTTTTTAAAGCATTACTGGCATTTTTTACATGCACAAGTTACAAGAAACATATGCTGAAGGAAGCATAGTGCGACATCGTACTGCATGGGTAATTAATGACTACTACAATGCAGATATAGATGACATCAGCATGCCCTTCTACTATGGACATGTTACGTTGCTAAAAGCGTTATATGCGTCTCAAGGAGCACCTTTGTGGTTGCGTGTGACAGGGACCAATACTGTAAGCAATGTCTGCGCACCTCAAATTTTAGTTTAAATTCGGCACATGTTGTCTCTGTTTATGGCTGCGTCCCATCCTACCGCATGACAAAAAAAGAGGGACACATGAAATGTGCACACTATACGAATCACAAGGTACATGGGCAATTGTGTGCACAGCTATGCATTTCAGATATATTACAGAGTAGTATAGTACCCAGAAAAAGATGGCGGTTCCTCAATGTGTATAAAAAAGGACAGTTGCATAACAATGGTATTACATGAAGCAGCAAGACAAACCAATGTATACAGTGTGCAAAACACACCTGTGCAATTGACGGGATGCTTTCCTGAATTGCAATAGCAAAGTTTTTTCTTACAGATGTAGAATCAACATTACATAAATGTAAAATGCATGTTGCAATGTAACTGGCCTAATTTGTTTCCAAAAAAAGTATATGTTTGGTTTTAGAGGACATAACTTTGCAAAAGGATTGATAGCTGTGACCCACGCAAAAAACTGGAGTTTCAAAAAGGACACAGATAGTAGGACTGTGTAATTATTTTGCTCAGTGTAAACGCACCTCCTGTGAGTGGCAAACAGCATATCATCTTTTAGTGCAACTTGTAAAAACACTTGTGTCATATACATTCCTATACTTCAAGTGACAACTACAGTCTTTTGATGTGCAGTCAAGCATGGTCTGCATATCATTTCAGATAGCTGAATAGCACATGTCAAAAAACTTATGAAGAGCGAGCACTGCATCGAAATCTTGCAGTCTCAGTTTCACTGGAGAGAAAGGCTATGCTTAAAGGCTTGCCGCATGAAATGACGCCACATGTGTTGTGTGCATCATTTGAGAAGGCTGACGATCACATGTCAAAGCAACTTGTGAAGATGTGCTCACACTACCACAAGAAAGTAGAGTATCGATTTAAAAACACTTATGCACTACACTTCTCACACCAAAAAGATGACACGCAGAAAAATGAAGACAAGTTGAAACGGAAATAAAGTCTTAATGTTCATGGCCGACGAGGTGGCTACAGCAGCAGTGAAGACTGGGCAACTCCAGGCCCAATGGCAGCCAGGAGATGTTAGAGGGCGCCTGCGATGCATTAGGTAGCCGAACGCATGCCCCTCACTCCATCGACAAGCTCCGGATGCTGCAGCTAGGGAAATTCACAATGTATTACACGCTTTAAAAGGACTGAGTGTTGGGCGAGTTGGTGCGTGTGTCTCACTTCTCCTTGTTTATTTTGCGCAGTTTTTCGTAGTATTACACGCCACTTAATGCAAGAACACACAGGAAACCAAACTAATGCTCCATAGGTTTGATTCGGATGGGCAGCGATGACAAAGAATTTGTCATTGTGCTGGAGAGAAAATCCAACAGTTTTTTGTTATTTATACGTTTATACCAGGGCCCAACCACAAGAAGTCAAATAGATTTGAAGTGTTGGCTTCACTTATTTTTGTTCCATGAAAATGTGACCCTGAATTGACTCCGCTTCTTCCTAACCTCTGTACAAGCACTTTAAAGTAGCCTCGTTAAGTCTTCACACTTGAGCCTCCTTTACGTGGCAAAAAAACCTCGGAACTTGGCGAAAAACTCGTAGCGCTTCTAGCCACACACACCAAAAACAGGCCCTGCCGCTGCTGGAACAGCCTGACAGGTGGCTCCGTAAATTTTCCCTTCTTTTTTCCATTCAGAGTTCTCGCCGCAACGCGGTAACCCAATGGAGTATATATCATACAGTTCTTTGCAGGCTACAACAACTATACTTATCAAATCTATTCGTTATATCATCACAAATGAAACACCGTGGTGTGCATGTTAACACAAATGTTTTACGCAACAAGTTTCTTCTGTACAAGTTCGATTCATCAGAAATGTACGTAAAATGCTCAGGGGAAACAACTGAATGTGCACGTCCATGTACGCTGTAACTACGCTCGCTCACGCACTATCGTTCACGAAATCAAAAGATGGAGCTTACTAGATATCAGACGATAGAAGTACAGACTTCCCCAGTTCATAACGATTTCTTTTTCGCTACCTGTAAGAACCAAAGCAAAGTAAACATAACGCGGTAACGGCATGCCCGGCATTGTTTACTCACCTTGCGGCTAGAATTCCATGTTTTTCTTGCTCTTCGCAGCTTCCGATATTCCTCTGCGACGAAAATACTCCCCGGTAGTCGCGATCACATTCTTTCGCAGCATTATAGGTGACAGAACAGAAAACACGGCTCGCAGAGACGATCAGCTGTTTTTCTCGCAACGGCCGCCTTAAGCGACTTGAATTGGATGCAAAAGCGACATCCCTGTGGCTACGACTCTCAAAATACATTTGTTTTGCGTTTACTTCGCAATACGCTTCATTAACCTTAGCATCAGAAGCTCATAAAACAAATTTATTTTCATTTACGTACAATTGTTCTTTTGTCACACGCTCGCGGAAGAAATAAAAGAGTTATACGGCCCCTTTGGGGCCCTCAGCCAAGAAGTCACTAAAGCCCCTAAATCCCCCCCCCCGAAATACCTAAAAAATACTAGAGATTTCCCCAGAATTCCTACGTAAAAAACGCCAACTGCCGCACTTGTCTCGCTCAACGAGCTATGGGCGGCTACGAGCGCTTTTTATTGGCCAAATTCGAAAACCGTCGCGGCTTCCGGCGTGGGCGGCGCCTCAAGCATGACGTAACAGGGAAAACGGAATACGGAACACGGAATAAAAGTACATTATACGGCCGCTGCTGTCACAGAAAATTCTGTGCCGGTGTTGACATGGTTGTCAATGAATGAAAAACCCGGATGATAGGAAACAATAGAAATCACAGTTCAAGCAGCATTCGAACCCAGACATTCTGCATGGCAGTCGAGTATTCTACCACAAAGCCACGTCAGCTCTTCACGCTGACTTCTTAGGGAAGACGCTGCACAAGCGTCAAGTCGGGGCAACACCAGTTTTAGTTGCAGTGTTGGCTATCCTCGCTTATAAGAATGTAATAAACATTGACTACGGCAATCTCCACCTATGTGTTGCTCTACTACGCCAACCAACGCTACTTGTATGCGTATCATTGGACCGCACAATGCACTTCGTTGCGATCAAACTTAGAATTCTTCTCTTACGTCAGTGCCCACGTTACGTCGGGCTATGGGCTACCACGTGCAAGCCAGCCTAGTCGACGTGCCTGGCAAGCCCACGATATGCGGAAAACTACTAAATTTGAACAAAGACGTCGATCCACCTCGTAACGCTCGGCACAGAGCGAAAAATATAACATATATAGGCTGCTACTCGCTCACTGCTTCTCATGAAGTCGGTTCTCACAAGGCGTGGTTTTGGTTGGTAACAACTTTATTGATGGTCCGGCAGAGCTTTCGCCGACTGGGCTTTAGGTCTCCCACGTGGGGACGTCGAGGCCTTGCCTCACCGCCGCCTCGCGGGCCTGCTGGACAGCCCAAAGTTGGTCGCCGAGGCTGGGGCTGCGCAAGGCAGCGGCCCACCGCGGCGGAAGGGTTCCGGAGTTAGCACCTTCCGGATTTTTGTCACAGTCCCAGAGCATGTGATTTAATGTGGCGACCTCAGTGTGGCAGACCTTGCATATATTTGTCGGGTATGTACTCGGGTAGAGCCTGTTACACTGTGCGGGGTTGGGGTACGTGTACGTCTGCAGTTGTCTGAGGGCCGCCTCCTGCGTCCTGTTCAGCTTGTCACAAGGCGTGGTGTCTGCCAGAATTTTTCGATGCTCTGTACACTGTAGGGGAGCACCCCATACGCGCCTGTAACCCACTACGCGCCTTTTCTTTGATGTGTCCGCAATTTTAAATGTAAGATGCGCTGGCGGTTTACGGACAAAACGCAAAGGTGCGTGTCCGCCGGCTGCTTGAGTCCCTGTGGCTCTTGAAAAATTCACCGACGATTACGGTACTGCCTAATGCGAATTCCGAGCGCAACATTTCAGATGTTTTGATTCTTCCGATAAGTTGAGGCGCGACAGCCTCGCTGACCGGGAGAGCGCGGACGGCAGCTCGTGGGCGCGTTCATGAACAGTCGCCACAGACAGGCCTCCGTTCATGCAGCGCTTTATTTTCATATATGGTATCGGTGGACGCCCTCGCCGCATACTTTAGTGATGACATCATCGGCGCCCGCACGACTACGCGCACTACAGTAGCGCCGCGGGCGTCCGCCGCGGAACCTGTCGTCTCGCCACTGGCTTGCCATCCTCCTCGCTATCGTCGTCTGTTACCCTCCGCTGCGCTTCGTGTTCGCTCTCTTTTGTCCTCGTTCGCTCTGCCGTACAGGCAAGCTTGTGCCCGGAAAACTAGATGCAAAAACTAAGAGTCTCCTAGAGCGTTCCACACACAAAGTGTCCCTTCGACCAACGCACGTCCTCCTCATCTTTCAAGCATCGCAGGTCACCCCACTTTCTCGTGCCCGTGCGCGAGGGGCATGCGCTGTGCTGTCACAAGAAGCGCGAGCAGGCACGTGGCATTGCAGATGCTAGCACAGCGGCTCGCTGTGCTCTGTGTTCGCTCTCTTTCGTCCTCGTTAGCTCTATCGGTTACGCCGACGACGCCGTAGCTGATAGGGCGCTCCGAAATGTAGAACGGCGTAACCGATAGACGGCGAAGAAAGAAAGACGGCGTAACCGATATATCACTTCGAAATTTTAGAGCTGCGCTCTGAAATTCTAAAAGTAACCGATCAATAAATATCGGTTGCTCTCGTCGTTGCTCTCGCTTGTAGGGAAAAAACAGAAGAGCAATAAAAAGCAACCTTGCACATGGAGAATATATCGCGACCCGCTCCCCAGGCTTTCCACCAAAGCACAGTCTTTTCTAAATAAGTAGCCTGGTAACGAGGGTCCCTTGGTTTGAAAAAAATTGGCCGCGTATCTGCGTGCTTCGCTGCAATGTCGTCTGAAGACGACAGAAGAGGCGCTGCGTGAGATATGGACGCGATCTGGCAATACGTCGGGAAACATGAGTGCTGTGTTGCGGGCTGGTAGTCCCGGCGCAGCAGCAGGCGAAGACCGGCGGTGACCAACGCGACCGGCGGGGATGCCAGCCAGCCCGAACACGCGGTTTGGTGCGAAGTGCTGAAGCAGAAGAAACGTCCGCACTCAACGAGTACTATCCACACACTCTTTATTTACACGTCGCCTGGATAAAACAGGTATGCCAGAGCGGCGCCCCATGGCATTCGTACAGTGCAATACAGAACTGAAACCGAAACACAACATGAGCTCGTGCAGAGGGCATGGAGGTAGGCAAGTTTCAGCGCAGTCGCATTTTCAGCGCAGCTTAAGAGACTAGGGTTTTTAGAATTTCGTATGTATGCATTTTCTATTAAAGGAACACACCACCTAATACTTACCTAGTGATGTGGAGCCTCCGATATGCGTAATGTTTGCTTTTTGATCGACAACGTTCACAAGTATGAACAGCCGTACTAGCTCAAGACGGCTGGCCCTTGGGCAAGTGGTTCAACTTTGGCCGAGTGGCTGAATCGAGGACGTGCCGACAAACAGAAAGACAGACAGACAGAAAGACAGACCAAAATTTCTCCGTTTAAGTATCCCAAGAAAGAATATCGTCTTTAAAGGGAAGCCAACTTTTACGACTTTTGCAAGTGTCCGATTAACAAGGAGACACGCCACGGTGGAGTAGTGGTCATGGACTAGTAGAGAGCGGTGGTAGTGGAGCTCGACTGTTGACCCAAAGGCCGCGGGATCGAATCCAGGCCGCGGAAGCTGCATTTTTGATGGCGGCAAAGGTGCTGGAGGCCCGCGTACTTAGATTTAGGTGCGTGTTAAAGAACCCCAGGTGGTCGAAATTTCCGGAGGCCTCCACTATGACGTCAGTTATGTTCGGGGGAAGATTTCACCAGTGCGGATCAACGGCGACTAATCGGCAGACGGCGCCCGACGGAAAAGGGGCGCTCAGAAGGGCCATTAGGCCACTCGCCTCTACCTGCGCCCTTTTCTACCTGCGCTCCTTCCGCGGCGGAGTCACCCGTGCGGCGGAAGCGATCCCACGGAGACTGACAAGGTAAACAATGTGTCGCCGTCGCGACGGTCCTCACTGAATGAGCACCGACGTGGTTTTGCAGTAATTACAACAGGCGGCGGCATCTTGTCGCAGACAAGGCTCGAGACGGCATTCTAAACTGGGCACGTTGGTGTGGTGTATTTCAGTGTACTTTGACTGTGTATGTGATTGACGGCGTTTTTAGTTGGCTTGCCGCATAGTGAGGGCAGCAAAGCGTGGGAATGTTGAGGCGGAGACACGTCTCTTAGAGAAACAAAGTTCTTTGCTTCATTCGTGGAGTATCGAAAAGGGTTGGTCCCGTAAGGCGGTCTCAGACGAGACAGGGTGGATTTAAAGGAAGAAAGAGGAGAGGGGAGAGCTTGGTGCTCGACGGAGAGATTGAGGAGGGGATAGAGGTCGTGCCTGGCGCCGACTCTGATCCAGGGACGAAGGACAGAGATATTCTCTTAAGGGCTTGAACGCTTGGTGCGAGCCCAGCCCAGTTGTCGCGAGAGCTGTTCAGTGGCCGCCCCGGCCTTTGTTTTGTCATAAAGTGCAAAAGTGTGTAAATAAACTCAAGTTTACCAGGATCTGAACAACCGGGCCTGTCCAGTCCTTCAACGTGTCGCCACGATCATCCGAACCATCGTGATCACCTCCATCGACCCAAATTTAACTACGTCCCTCATAATCATATCGTGCTTTTGGGACGTTAAACCTTAGAAAAAAAGTTAAACAATGAGACTCTTACCACACATGAAAAATATGGAATATTGTAGTTAAAAGTTAGGTAGGTTATCTACGTATTTCAATAAAATGGCAAGCGTCCTTAAAATATATGTATATATTTTTCCTACATTCTAAGGAAATTTTTTACAGTATAGATGCATAAAAAAACCTTTTTTGCTCTGTGACAAAGAAACGGGTTCGCTTTTGAACGTGTCGCCTGCGCTTTTTATCTCATTGGAACGTGTCGCTTTTCTTCGGGTTGGAAGCATTTGTAAAGTATTGCGGAAGGCCAGAGCTGATGGGTTTGCAGAGAGAAAAGCTGGAGAACTGTAGAACCGGCCCATTTCAAGGACAGATGGGGTGAATCCTTCATTCACATCTGTTCTTTTCCTGAGTGTTTATCATCACTAGTTATCTGAAAATGAAGGTTTCCGGATACGAAGTCAATAAAGTTCGGTCAATATTTGTTGTGTAGTATGTGGAGTTCATTTTGTCACGTTCTTATACATACATGTGCGCACAGTTGTGGAGAAGACTGCGTGCATGCAAATACGCAAAAACTACACGTGGCACACATAGGTGCATTGCACGAACAATATCAGTGCGCGCCAGAGACACACAGAACAAGTCGCGACAAGCAATGCAAAAAAAAAAATTAATAATAAACACGCGTTGCGCATAGTAGGAAAGCGGAGAGCGAAACGGGGGGGGGGGGGCTACTATAACGAGGCACACCTTCTGTGCCGCCATCTGGAATTCCGCCCATCGCAAGGGCACTGAAGGGGTGAAGGGGCGCCCACTGAAGAGGCGTTTGGCGCTGCCGGAGCTAACGTCATGAATCAAGGCCTCCAATCGGATCTATACGATGTAACATCGGCCTGGCTATGCTTTGACTTCGCTTTGCACAGCTCCGGCGAGTTTTGAGCAGTCGCCGGCCACGGCTGGAACTCAAGCTCAAGCAGGGCCCTCTTAAAGTGTTAGGCCATTCAAAAAAAATTTTGAGAGCAGCCAGCGTTGAAATAACTTTTTCTCCAAAACAAGCATGTCTTACTTGAGTTACCCAGCCATATAGAGTGCGAAATATTATTTATTTTTGGGGAGGTGATCTTTGTCAAAAATTGCATTAGAAGTGGTAGTCACGCCAGCCGTGATAAGTGACAAATGGGTGGCTTAATTCAACAAAGCCTTCGCATTTGTGTAATTAAAGGCTGGAGCTATGAAATGAACTAGGATAAATATTATGCAAGTACGAAGCTAAAACTAAGAAACGTAAACACTAAAATTACTCAAACACTTTGTCTGATGGAAAACTTAATATTGCCTTTGTTGCGCACGACTTCATCAGTGCACGCACGCGGGCAAACACAACCGTAGCAGTACACTGTATTTCCAAATAAGTATCAGAACAGTTCTCAGCTATGTATATACACGCTGTCACTTCTGCTTGCGCAGTCAAAACGCACAAATGAAGCAAAATCAGCTTATCTCGGTCGATAGTCATGCTAGCCAAGGCTAAACGGGCATGCGGATGCATGGCAAAGCAGGTAGGTGACAGTTCGCAACCGGTATTCCTCGTATATGAACCAATCGAGAGCTTATCCTCTCATGACGTCGCGTGAGCAGAGTACCGGCGGCATGAATAGGTGCATTAAAGACGGGGAACGCCTGTAGAGAATAACGAGCTCGTTCTTAGCACTTTCAGAGCCTGTTTGGGAGTCCACTAAACTTGTTTTCTTTATGATACTACAGGTTCAAAAACAAAAAAAAAATTCTCGCGCGAATAGCATTCACGGCGCTTCACTTGGGCGTCCACCGTAATAGAAGGCGGCAACGAATTTGACAATTGTCAGTCACAGTCCCTTGTTGGAAATCAAAATGCGCTCACCTGTATTGTTTGTCTGTCAAGTGAAATTAGCTGCAGCGTAAACGTGGGCTTCGTCATCGGAAATACTTAGAATAATGAATCGCGCAATTCCTGCATTTTCATTTCATTTCATTTTACTCGGGCATTTTCACAAAATGCCCACGAAGGGGGCAAAAGGAGTGTGCGTCTCCTCACTTGGCCCACTCTTCGTGAGGCACCTTGGGCAGGTACAGCAAGACAACGTACTGAATATACAATATATGTACAAAGAATAAATAGACGAGGAATACTAAAGCAATTGGACAAAAATAAACATGCAAACAAAGCTATTCCTCAGCAATAAATAGAAAATGCACTATGATCAGCACCATTTAACATATATTGAAATACATCGAAATTTAAGTGTAATGTGAAAAACAATGAATACATAAAATATGTTCGATACAACAAATACTTTCAACACATGCACCCTAGAATTGCGTTCAATTTATTCCATTTATAATTTGCTTCCAAAATTGTGTAATGTTTGTAGCCTCCCTAGCGTATTCCGTTATTTCAGGAATCTTGTTGCACAATAGAGCAATTTGGTTATCAAGTGACTGTACACCATAGTTAGTCTGGTGCATTGGCCCGACCAACGCAACAGTACGCAGATTATATGTATGATCTCTGCTTAAATATGTATCAGACAAAATTTCAAAATTATCTTGAATTTTTTTAAAGATTAACATGGCTAGCTGCATCGTATAGCACTCTGGAAATGGCAGTACATCATACACATGAAAAAGAGACATGTTTGTGTGGACTGAGGAAGTTATTAAACCTAGTGCGCGTTTTTGGAGTATTGTTATACTTTCTCTATTTGTTCTGTTACACATACCCCAGACTAAAATGCAATACATGATTTGCCAGTACATAAAAGAAAAGTAAAGCTGCCGTTTAACTCTCCCTGGAAGGAGATGCTGCAGGCGTCCAATTAGACCGATTGACCTTGATATCTTTATTCGAAGGTTGCCCACATGGTCAGACAAACTAAGGTCGCTTTGAGAACATACGCCAAGAAATGTAATTTTATTTACCTGCGCAATATTTTCCCCATTGGAAATCAAAGACATAGCGTGATCTACAGGCGTATTTTTTTGCTTAAAGAGCATAAATTTAGTGTTTTATATTTAGTTCTAGCTGGTTGAGTGTAAGCCATAATTTTAGTTCATCCAACCAGAAATTTGCGGTTATCTCAATATCGCGGAGATGCAAACCAGAAAAGAATGCATTGGTATCGTCGGCGTACATGACTATGTTTGGTGTGGAAGGAATACTTACTATGTCGTTGATGTAAAGTACAAAAGGTAAATGACCAAGTATCGATCCTTGGGGAACCCCATACTTAATTACGCCCAACTCAGATTTAAAATTATGAAGCTGTAAATATTGTTTCCTGGGCCAAAGATAGCTTTTCATTAGATCAAGCGCGATTCCGCGTATTCCATACATTTGCAGTTTCCTAATTAATATGTCATGCTTTATCGAATCAAGAGCCTTACGGAAATCCAGAAATATTCCCACAGTGTAAAGCTTTTAAATGCGAAGCATTTCTTAGCGAACTTCTGCGACTTTGAGCGTATCTATCTATCTATCTATCTATCTATCTATCTATCTATCTATCTATCTATCTATCTATCTATCTATCTATCTATCTATCTATCTATCTATCTATCTATCTATCTATCTATCTATCTAGCCGCCTACGACTTTGTGCTCTCCTGGTCGCTTGGTTCATCGAATGTGCACCAAAATTGGTATGGCGTAACGTGACTGTATGACGAATATAAATGGCAAGTCATAACATGAAGATCATGACACGCGTGCCATGTACAGCATGATTTACATGCTACTCTCATGGTGCGCTGGCGGCTGTTTCGCTAGATTGATATACACCAAAATTGGTATCTTGCGAAGTGACTGTGTGACGAACATAAATAACACGAGTTAACATGAAAATCATGTCACGCATGTCATGCACAGCATGACTTACGTGCCACGTTCATGGTGCGCTGGCGGCCGTTTCGCTAGCTTTATATACACCAAAATTGGTATCTTGCGACGTGACCGTGTAACGAACATAACACGAGATAACATGAAAATCATGACACGCATGTCATGTACAGCATGACTTACGTGGCACGCTCATGGGGCGCTGGCGGCAGTTTCGCTAGCTTGATCTACCCCGAAATTGGTGTTGCGCGACGTGACTGTATGAAGAACATAAAAACTCGAGTTAACATGAAAATTATGACACGCATGTCATGTACAGCATGACTTACGTGCCACGCTCATGGAGCGCTGGCGGCAGTTCGCTTGCTTGATATACACCAAAATTGGTATCTTGTGACGTGACTGTGTAATGAACATAAATAACACGAGTTAACATGAAAATCATGACACGCATGTCATGTACAGCATGACTTACGTGCCACGCTCATGGAGCGCTGGCGGCCGTTTCGCTAGCTTGACCTACCCCGAAATTGGTATTGCATGACGTGACTGTGTAACGAACATAAATAACACGAGTTAACATGAAAATCATGACACGCATGTCATGTACAGCATGACTTCCGTGCCACGCTCATGGGGCGCTGGCGGCGGTTTCGCTAGATTTATATACAACAAAATTGGTATTGCGCGACGTCACTGTGTAACGAACACAAATAACACGAGTTAACATGAAAATCATGACACGCATGTCATGCACAGCATGACTTACGTGCCACGTTCATGGTGCGCTGGCGGCCGTTTCGCTAGCTTTATATACACCAGAATTGGTATCTTGCGACGTGACCGTGTAACGAACATAACACGAGATAACATGAAAATCATGACACGCATGTCATGTACAGCATGACTTACGTGGCACGCTCATGGGGCGCTGGCGGCAGTTTCGCTAGCTTGATCTACCCCGAAATTGGTGTTGCGCGACGTGACTGTATGACGAACATAAAAACTCGAGTTAACATGAAAATTATGACACGCATGTCATGTACAGCATGACTTACGTGCCACGCTCATGGAGCGCTGGCGGCAGTTCGCTTGCTTGATATACACCAAAATTGGTATCTTGTGACGTGACTGTGTAATGAACATAAATAACACGAGTTAACATGAAAATCATGACACGCATGTCATGTACAGCATGACTTACGTGCCACGCTCATGGAGCGCTGGCGGCCGTTTCGCTAGCTTGACCTACCCCGAAATTGGTATTGCGCGATGTGACTGTGTGACGAACATAAATAACACGAGTTAACATGAAAATCATGACACGCATATCATGTACAGCATGACTTACGTGCCACGCTCATGGGGTGCTGGCGGGCGTTTCGCTAGCTTGATATACACCAAAATTGGTATCTTGCGACTTGACCGTGTGAGGAACATAAATAACACGAGTTAACATGAAAGTCACGACACGTATGTCATGTACAGGGCCCGTATTCTCAAACGATCGCAAAAGGCGATAGTATCGCGTTTGGTGACGTAGAATTTGATGCGTTCAATAAGTAAAAAAAAGACTTGCCTGTGACGTCATTGTTGCAACTGGCCGTTGGTGTTCGAATGTCTCACAACACGGGAGTGAGCGCACTGTACCGCACTGTACGAGAGCAGAGCAACCCGAGTACGGCGTTTTCGAGCGTGTGCTGCTGCTTCTACGCAGTGGCCAGGCTTGGCCGGCTTGGCTGTGGCTACTTGAAGTGTAAGACGCGTTGAAAGTGCTTTCAACGTTTTTTTGTTCGATTATTTAATGCACAGTATAATATTTAAAGAATGCAACTTTGCGTGAAACGTATTTTCGTTGAGAGTTTAACACGGCGTGCTCGGAGAGTTCAGCTGTAGCGTGCAGCCGCAGCGACATCGTCTCAAGATCTCAACATGTTGCCGGCTCGCGATAAGCCACGCGAGCAACGCACGGTTCATGCTCCTGGGACGTTCAAACCACGAACAAACACGCGCTGGCAAAGAACGAGTGCTGATAACACCCCAAGGTAATTCTCGATGAAAGCTTCAGCGTAAAAAATGCTGCGTATATCCACCGAGGATTGAATACTAGAAGCTACCGCCTACGTCACTGAAATGCTAGACTTCACCACGAACCGACGGTTAACGGTGCCTTCGCTTATTGCAAATATGTCGAGAGCACCGTCGAGCACCATGACGCAAAATTGACGTCGGCGGAACTACCAGATGGCGCCCTAACTTTTCCGGTTTGCTCAATAGCCAATCAGCGCGCACCAAAGGCGATACTTTTGCGATTGTCGCCTTTTGGGAATACGCGTGCCCAGCATGACTTGCGTGCCACGCTTATGGGGCGCTGGCGGCCGTTTCTCTAGCTTGATCGACCCAGAAGTTGGTATTGCGCGACGTTACTGTGTGACGAACATAAATAATAGGAGTTAACATGAAAACCATGACACACATTTTCCTCAATGACATACAAGATGATGTATGCAGCTCTTTGCTGGCTGCTTCGCATTACATCGATTCCCACAATGCGTGGGATCTGCCGGCTTTTTTCAAAATTATGAAGCAGGCTATCCTTAATACGGATGTAGAGCAGTCTGAGTTCATCTACCTGGTTGAAATCCACACTGTTCTTCACAAAGGACATTTCGTTTTCTGTAAAAGAATATCCGCTCTTATATATCACGCGTTCCGCGACCTTAGAGAAAAGCGGCAATATAGATATTGGGCGATAATTTTGAAGTTCATTTTCGTTACCTCCTTTAAAAATTATTGTTGCGCCAGCTGTTTTCATGGCACATGGGAAAATTCCCGTCATCAAGAGTCTGTTGCATATGTAAGTGAATGGGGTGACGATCGAGTCAATCACTGCCTTGATAGGTATTACGACAATGCCATCTGCACCTGGTGAACTGTTTTTTAGTGAGCATATGGCAGTGGCAACTTCTTCCTCAGTGACGGGTGATCTTTCCTCCTCGGTAACTGCATGGACCGGCAAGGTAGGAGACAATCCACAGCTGATATTCCTCGTATATGAACCAATCGAGAGCTTGTACCGTAATTACGTCCCCTGAATCACTCTTCTGGCGTCATGAAATGCGTCTTTTTTGGCGCATTTCGCCAGGAGAGAATAACGCACTCGTTTTGTTGTATTTTCAGGGACTTTTCAGGGGCCCTTTATTAAGAAAACGGCAGTGCGTCGATTTCAACTGGGGGCTATCAGATATGGTAAACCGGTTCGAAGTGACAATGACTGTGAGCAGTGCTAGACACGCAGTTATTGAAGTGCGAGCTTACAGAATGTGCATTGTGAGCGCTACGCGCCCTACTATGCAGTGTTTCAGCCTGGGCGATGCGCTCGCTTTTTCCAGCTGAGACCGAGTACGAAGCTACGTGCATCAACGGAACATGTGCGGCACCGGTCTCAAGCTTCGACTATCCCCCGTTTGACGATTGTATCTTCGGCGGTTCTTATGAAGCGATTTATTTGACTCGCATGACACTTTACTCCCGTGGCTTCCGCCTTCGAAATAGAGCGACTATGTGGGTCCCGCATTATTTTTGTTACCATATTTTCGACAAGTGGATATAAAAGCCTGGTATTGTTGCCGCTTCACAGTTGTAACCACGTTGGTGGGTGTTTTGTTTCGATTGTGTGTGTAGGCAGGACGAAATATACCATCGAACAATGAAAATTCTGCTGAAAGAACTGGAAGCCGTTACAGCAGTGTCAGACATGAATTCATAACTGTTGCTCGCTCCGCCTTCTTTACAGGCAGCTGTGTCCCTTGGGAGCATCGTTGTAAAAGAGCCATTCTTCTGTATGCTTCACTGCTGCCTCTATGCAAGAAAACTCAGTTTGAAAAGTGTTATGCAGACGCTACGCAGGCGAAGGAACGTTCATGAAAGGGAAAAATGACACCCACTCGTGCGTATCAAAAATGTACAAGAAAAGAAGTACACATATTTAAGAAAGCAAGCTTTCCAGTTAATGGTAATTTCATCCATGGGAGGGATTCGAACCTACAACCAAGGCTTTTCTACGGCGTTTGCTCTTCAATCTTCAGTGTTCGATGGTTTCCTTCGCTGCCTTCAGTGCCTACGCATACTGCTGCTCTCCATGCCGTTTGGAAAAGCAAAAGACCTCGTAAAACCGACCCTAAGCCCGTCTGGAGTCCAGAGAGTCTAGATGGAGGTCAAAGTCGGAGATGATGGATCCAATCGGTGGAGACGTGTGCACAGCAAACGTGTTCATATGGCTTTACTGGCCACTTCATGAACTTTCATTGCAGCATCCGTTTGTAACAACGGCATGGAGATCTGCACGCCACTTTCGTGCGAAGTTCGAGCAGCTGCATCTCCATGATGATTTCCCATTATGGCACAGTGGCGCGGGTGCCACTGAAACGTAACGTCATATCTTTAATCAATCAGTTCATGAAACAGATCTCTAATTTCTGTGACTAACTGCCCGTGAGGTCTGCGGTATCAGGCAAAAATCAAACGCTGAAGAGATGTCTTGCAGTCAGGAAATATACTGTGTTTCTTGGATGGTTTACCACAAATTACGCGAAGCGCGTCAAGAAGAGAGGCCAGTTCCGCGGCTGTTGATGTCGTCTGGTCGGACCGTCTAATCTTTGCAGCGGTGGTTTTTGCAGGAAAGATGACCGATCCTGCAGACCCGCCCACCATGCTTGTAGCTCAGTATAATCATGGCTATGAATGCACAACTTTATTTTTCCCTGGTTAACGGGAAGGGGGCAATGTGACAGGGGGTGGGGGGAGGATATGCTCGTTGCGCGTCGTCCACAGTATGAGCAGAGAAAGGTGCTTGAGCGCTGGAAATGACCCTTCCGCTTTGGTCTGTATTCCTGGAAACGTGAATCTAACTTGCGGATGAGTCAACTTCCATGGGAGAATTGTAGCCCTCGCTGGGGCTGTATGCGGCACTAGCCAAGCCTGTTCGATAGAGGAAAATAAGGTAAAAAAACTGAGCCTGGTAATATTTACCTACACGATGAGCGGTAATAGTCTATGCTTGCTTGACGCGACTGTCTTGAATTTCTCAAAATACTGGTGTTGAGTCCAGGTTCCCTTAGTATATGCAGCTGGTTTAAAAATGTTGTGGCATTTGTCACGATCTTTGCCTTGTCCGGGGCAACATAGAAAGTCTTATGCGACCTGTAGGCACAAGGAATTAAAGGGCTAATATAAAGGTTCAAATGCATAATCACCCCAGTGTCATGTTATTACAGGAACATTTATATTTTATTCAATGCTATAAGCACCTAAGCAAAAAGAAGCATACATACCTTCATCGCTATTGTACTGCTCGCATACACTCTTCAAGTGGGGCTCGATAATTGTGACATCACCACGCTATTTTACAATTTCAGACGATTTCTACAGAGAGAAGCTCACCTCTAAACTTGGTAAGTGTAAAATGTTACGCCACCTCAAAAGAGGGAAAGCAGTAAGCCTAAAGAAAAACTCAAGGGTCTCTCATGCCTTTGCCAAAGACAACTACAAGGCCAAACCCACGGAGAAAGAATAGACAGGAGGGGAAACTCGGCTGCTTTTCGCGCCGCGATCGTGTCACGTCGGAGAGCGGCGACGAACGTCGTGACAGCGCCACCTACAGAACCGCGGCCGACCTGCCGTGCCGGAGTGGCAGACGCGGGTCGCGTGGAGCCTGCTCTTGTCGTCTGCTTGCGCGCCGCTGCTCGGTGCTTGAGCGCCGCCCTTCCATTAGGTAACTACTGAAACGCGATGCCCGTCGCTGAACGAGACGGCAAACGCTACGGCGTCTTTTCACTAAGCTCGCTGGAGTGCCGTGGCAGAGAGAACAACCGACCGCGACAATTTCACGAAGCTGCCCACAATTGTTAGAGCGGTTCGCTTAATGTTTTCACCTTCGCATGCTTCAGCAAACATACAATGTGCGTGAAAATGGCGTGAAATATACGCTAGTGAAAAAAAAACGTGCGTAACGGAGTTTCTTGCATGTATAAATGAAAAAGCAATTTTCACGTGTTCACGTTCTTCAGGCAACTGTGTTGTTTTGGAACTTCGTGATAACGGTTCTTAAATGAGAGAGAGATAAGATTCTTTAATGAAATGCCCGGAGAGGTTAGCCTGGTTTGTCGCCTGGCTTGCTACTCCAGGTGTCGGGTGATTATGGTATATAAATGATCACATATTGCCACGCCCACTTCTTGTCTTGTTTTGATGTATTCGGGTTTGACCGGCAGAGACGGTTATCAACGCTCGACGCTGTCCGCGAAGTAGTGTTCTAGAAGCGTCGCGACTGTAGTAGATCGGTTTGTTAAGATTGCGCCCCGCACGCGAATGTTCCAGCTTTGTCTAGAGATTACGCCGCCACCAGCGATATTGCTGGAAAGTTCGATAGCGCCTGTATAAAAGCCGACGCGCGTGACCGCTTGTCAGTTGATCGGCGCACGACGCCCTGTTCGCCGCTATCATTGTACAGCGTGCATTGCTGTAGTTCTAGTTCTCATTTTCCGGCCACAAGTTCGGCCAAATAAACAGTTGCATCCTACAAACGCCGACTGCTGTCTTCGTCGACGTCACGACCACGTGACATCTGGTGGAGGTGCTTCTTCATGATCCGGACGCCACCACGGAGCGCTGACACAAGCCCAAGCCGCGAAGAAGACGACTCTAAGGACAACCCGGATCCTCGAACCAGCCGCCGGCAGAAAGGACTACCCCCCCAATACGGACTCCTACCGGATAAGCCAAAAGCCACGGCGACAAGGACAACAGGCACGATGAGGGCCGCAGCGAACCCTGCCGCGATAGTGATGCAGCCGCCCAGGGAGCCGCCGACATTTCGTGGTTCGCCATGTGAAGACCCCGAAACCTGGCTGGAGACGTTCGAAAGGGTCGCAACATTTAACAACTGGAACGCCGACGACAAGCTGCGCCACGTGTACTTCTACCTGGAAGAAGCAGCAAGGACATGGCTCGAGAACCGGGATCCCCGCTTCGAACCTGGGATCTCTTTCGTAGTGCTTTTTTGGAGACGTTCACGAGCGTCGTTCGAAAGGAAAGGGCCGCATCCTTGCTGGAGACACGGGTTCAGCTCCCGAACGAAAACGTGAGCATCTTCGCGGAAGAAATGACCCGGCTGTTCCGCCACGCTGACCCCAACATGCCTGAAGAAAAGAAGGTTCGTTTCCTCATGCGAGGAGTAAAGGAACAGCTCTTCGCTGGCCTTATGAGGAATCCGCCGAATACCGTCCAAGAATTTGTCTCCGAAGCAACAACAATCGAGAAAACGCTTGATATGCGAACACGGCAATACGACCGCAGATTCTCGACCACAAGTTACGCCGACGTTCAAGCTCTAGGATCCGCCGACCTGTGTGAGACGATTCAAGCAATCGTGCAAGAGGAGCTGCGAAAACTTCTACCTTCGTCGCAACCTCAAGTAGATTCCATCGCCGACGTCGTGCGCCAGGAGATCCAGCATTCATTCGGCGCGCCTCAGCTAGTAGAGCCGCAGCCGCAAGCTATGAGCTATGCTGCTGCAGCCCGCCGTCATGCTCCTCCTCCACGTCCACGCCAAGACGACACACCGCCGCAGTACCGTCGCCAGGCGCCGCCGCCGCCACCGACGCCCTACCGTCCACCTGTCGGCCAGACGCCGCCGCCGCCACCAACGCCCTACCGCCCACCTGTCGGCCAGCGCTACACCCCGAGGAAGACCGATGTCTGGCGCGCCCCTGACAACCGCCCGCTCTGCTACCATTGCGGGGAGGCCGGCCACACGTACCGCCGCTGCCAGTACCGACAGATGGGACTACGAGGATTCGCCATCAACGCGCCGCGACCGCAGCCAGGCGAACGGCCTCGCGACATCGACGACTACCTAACCGGGACGCAGTGGCAAGAACGACGTCCTTCACGCTCGCCGTCGCCCGTATGCTACATGTCACCGCACCGCCGGCCGTACACTGGCCCAAACCGGGGCCGGTCGCCTAGCCCGTATCCGGAAAACTAAGGGCAGCAACCGATGGAGGTGTGGTTGCTGTACGACGAACTACAGAAGATCCTCCGCCGACGACGACGACGTCGCGACGAAACCTTCAGAACACGACGCGAACCAGACAGACCCCTGACGACGAGATCTTGCGGACCAAAGAAGACCCGACGACGCAACATGGAAGCAGCGGAACAAACCGACGCAGCCGTGACCCGACGCCGAGACCCAACCGCAACGCAAGACGACGAACTAGCGACCTCGACGTTCTCATCGACGGCCACAACGTCACCGCTCTCGTCGATACTGGAGCCGACTATTGCGTCATCAGTGGGCCCTTCGCCACGAAGTTGAAGAAAGTTAAGACCGCTTGGGAAGGCCCCGAAATCCGCACCGCTGGAGGCCATCTGATAACGCCGATTGGTGTCTGCACGGCGAGAGTCACCATCAATAACCGGACTTATCCTGCGAGCTTTGTAATCCTACAAAACTGCTCCAGGGATGCAATACTTGGAATGGACTTCCTAAGTGAACACGGCGCCGTCATCGACCTGAGGTCCGAGTCGATAACACTAACCTCAGATAAAGCGCTCCCGCCCCGCGCGACGCCAGGGAACCATGCATTGAATGTGATAGAAGAGCAGGTGACCATTCCGCTGCGTTCCAGCGTCATTATTTCCGTCGGCACCGAAAATGCTGAAGACATCGAAGGTGTCATCGAGAGCGATCAGCGTTTGCTGCTAGACCGTGACATTTGCGTCGCAAGGGGCATTGCTCGGTTGCATGAAGGAAAAGGAAGCGTGATGCTAACGAACTTCAGCCAGGAATACAGACACCTGAGCAGGGGCACGACGATTGCATACATCGAAGAAATCTTGGCCGCCAGCGATGCGTTTGCCTTTTCAGATTCTGACGAAGCTACGACGACGATCCCTGAGCCAACCTTTGACGTAAACCCAAGTCTTCCCGCTCGCCAACAGCAACAGCTCCGACGCCTTCTGCAGGAATACAGGGACTGTTTCTCGTCGTCATCGCGGGTCCGACAAACGCCCCTTGCTAAGCAGCGCATCATAACAGAAGAAAATGCTCGACCACTCCGTCAGAGTCCCTACCGGGTTTCGACGCGGGAACGGGAGGCCGTTAAGAAACAAGTCGATGAAATGCTACGCGACGACATCATCCAGCCGTCCAACAGCCCGTGGGCGTCTCCCGTGGTGTTAGTGAAGAAGAAGGATGGGACCCTACGTTTCTGCGTCGATTATCGTCGCCTGAACAAAATCACAAAGAAGGACGTGTACCCTCTCCCACGGATAGACGACACCCTGGATCGACTCCACAACGCGAATTACTTTTCGTCGATGGACCTCAAGACCGGCTACTGGCAAATTGAAGTCGACGAGAGAGACCGAGAAAAGACCGCCTTTATAACACCGGACGGCCTGTTCGAGTTCAAGGTCATGCCTTTCGGTCTTTGCTCGGCGCCTGCGACTTTCCAACGAGTCATGCATACTGTGTAAGCTGGCTTGAAGTGGCAGACTTGCCTTGTTTACTTGGACGACGTCGTTGTGTATTCCTCGAACTTCGACGAACACCTCCAGCGACTTCAATCCGTACTTCAAGCAATCAAGAACTCCGGGCTCACCCTGAAGCCAGAAAAGTGCCGCTTCGCGTACGAGGAGCTCTTGTTTTTGGGTCACATGATCAGCAAGACTGGAGTGCTCCCAGACCCGCAGAAAACAGCTGCCATCGCCGCTTTCCCGCTACCCACCGACAAGAAGGCCGTGCGCCGATTTCTCGGCTTGTGCGCCTATTACAGACGCTTTGTGAAAGACTTTTCACGGATCGCCGAGCCACTAACGCAGCTCACGAAGACCGACGTCGAATTCAGGTGGCAAACAGCGCAAGTCGAAGCATTTCATGAACTGAAACGACGCCTGCAGACACCTCCGATACTTGCGCATTTCGACGAATACGCCGATACGGAGATTCACACCGATGCAAGCAGCATAGGACTCGGCGCCGTCCTTGTGCAGCGGACGGGCGGACTGGAAAGGGTTATCAGTTATGCTAGCCGGTCGCTGTCTAAAGCAGAGGTCAACTATTCCACAACAGAAAAGGAGTGCCTCGCCATCATCTGGGCTACGTCAAAGTTTCGCCCCTACCTCTACGGCAGGCCCTTCAAAGTTGTGAGCGACCATCACGCCTTGTGTTGGCTAGCTAACTTGAAGGACCCTTCAGGTCGCCTCGCACGGTGGAGCCTAAGACTTCAAGAATTTGGCATTACTGTCGTCTACAAGTCCGGAAGGAAACACTCCGACGCCGACTGCTTGTCTCGTGCCCCCGTCGACCCACCAACGCCCGACGACCAGGATGATGACAGCTTCTTGGGAGCCATAAGTACCGAAGACTTCGCCGAACGACAGCGAGCCGACCCGGAACTGAAGGGTCTAGTGAATACCTGTAGGGCAGGACCGTCGTTGTCCCAAAAGTATTCAGGCGAGGATTGGCATCATTTTCCTTGAAAAACAACGTCCTCGTATAGAAGAACTTCACTCCGGCCCGAGCCAGCTACCTTATCGTTGTACCTTCGGGACTGCGACCAGAAATTTTGCATGCCCTGCACGACGACCCAACGGCTGGACACCTCGGACTTTCCCGAACGCTCGCACGAGTACAAGAAAAGTACTACTGGCCGCGCCTTACCGCCGACGTCACTCGCTACGTAAGGACGTGCCGAGACTGTCAGCGACGGAAGACACCGCCCACAAGACAAGCAGGCTTCCTTCAGCCGATCGAGCCTCCTCGGCGACCATTCCAGCAGATCGGGATGGACCTCCTGGGGCCGTTCCCAACGTCGACTTGCGGAAATAAATGGATCGTCGTGGCTACCGACTACCTCACCCGCTACGCCGAAACAAAAGCCCTGCCCGAAGGCAGTGCCGCTGAGGTAGCCAAGTTCTTCGTTGAGAACATCGTCCTTCGACACGGCGCCCCAGAGGTTCCCATCACCGACAGAGGTACGGCGTTCACGGCTGACCCGTCTCAGGCGATCTTGGAATACAGCCACACAAGCCACCGCCGCACCACCGCGTACCACCCACAGACAAACTGCCTCACCGAGCGTCTAAATAAGACCATCGCCGACATGCTGGCCATGTACGTCGACGTCGAACACAAGACGTGGACGCCATCCTTCCGTACGTGACCTTCGCGTACAACACGGCCGTACAGGAAACGACGCAGATGACGCCATACAAGTTGGTCTACGGACGGAGCCCGGCAACGACGCTCGACGCCATGCTACCAAACGTGACCGACGAGGAAAACATCGACGTGACCACCTACCTACAGCGCGCCGAAGAAGCACGACAGCTCGCCCACCTACGGATCAAGAACCAGCAGACGACTGACAGCCGCCGCTAGAACCTTCGACGACGCCACATGGAATACCAACCCGGTGACCGTGTATGGGTATGGACGCCAATACGCCGACGAGGACTTAGTGAGAAGCTTCTTCGACGATACTTCGGACCGTACAGGGTACTTCGACGCCTGGGCACACTCGACTATGAGGTTGTCCCAGACGGCATTACGAACTCTCAGCGGCGCCGTGCGCGACCTGAAGTCGTCCATGTCGTGCGCCTTAAGCCGTTTTTCGCGCGTTAGCGAGCCTGGGGACTCTATTTTTTTTTCCTTTGTTATTGTAATTTATTTGTGTATACACTTGTTCTTTTCTCTTCTATGTTCTTTCACAAGCATCGGGACGATGCTTTTTCAGAGGGGGGCATTGCCACGCCCACTTCTTGTCTTGTTTTGATGTATTCGGGTTTGACCGGCAGAGACGGTTATCAACGCTCGACGCTGTCCGCGAAGTAGTGTTCTAGAAGCGTCGCGATTGTAGTAGATCGGTTTGTTAAGATTGCGCCCCGCACGCGAATGTTCCAGCTTTGTCTAGAGATTACGCCGCCACCAGCGATATTGCTGGAAAGTTCGATAGCGCCTGTATAAAAGCCGACGCGCGTGACCGCTTGTCAGTTGATCGACGGACGACGCCCTGTTCGCCGCTATCATTGTACAGCGTGCATTGCTGTAGTTCTAGTTCTCATTTTCCGGCCACAAGTTCGGCCAAATAAACAGTTTCATGCTACAAACGCCGACTGCTGTCTTCGTCGACGTCACGACCAAGTCACGACCAATGAGAGAGAGATAAGAGTCTTTAATGAAATGCCCGGAGAGGTTAGCCTGGTTTGTCGCCTGGCTTGCTACTCCAGGTGTCGGGTGATTATGGTATATAAATGATCACATATACACCATATACACACAAATAGTACGTACAGTCACAAACACACATATATACATAATGTAGTGAAGAGTACGACAATAAGAAGAGTCCTTCACAGGCTTTGGTTAAGCTGAGTGTTCCTCAAAAACGCCAAAAGCGTTTTTGAGGAACACGACGACAAATCAATATGAAAAGCTGCGCGCCACACTTTATTCTCGACGGAGCTTACCTGGAAGTTTAAAGCCGTTTGGAGGTTGTTACTATGTTTGCCGAGGACTTCTGGCTCGTAACAGGCACTCTGCTTCGCTCGTTTGGCGCTGCTTTTATCGGTAATTTCAAGGATCGCCCGGCCGGTTCTTGGTTTGTTTGTTCGGCACAACTCAGGTGAAACTTCCTAAAAAATGCCACGTACCGCTCGATGGAGCCACTTGGGCTAGTCGAAGATATCTGAGCAACCGAGCTTAGCGTAGTTTCCCCTCCTGTCTTTCTTTCTCCGTGGCCAAACCCATACACTTGATCTCCTCAGTCCATGTATCGATCCTACGCCGCCCCCCTCCGCAAGCTCTCTGCACAGAACGTGGTTTCGCAGTGCCTCCAGGGTCAGAGGAATCGCCAGCTCTCTCCGCATCGCCTGGTTTTGCACTGCCTCCGTGATCGACATCCCTTTGACCTAGCGACGAAGTCATGTTATGGCGTCATCATACAGCGGTATGTGACGTCATAGTGGCTTCATGGTTGCACCATGAGGAATATTGGCGGTATGTGAAGCCATAATGACGGCACATGGTGACGTCCTCCCGTGATGATGATGGTTTGCATTACTCGTGTTGACGACGACAACGGTCAATTTTCGCGCTTTACGGGGCAAGAAGTTCGCCTGAGTAGCTTCTGTTGACCCACTTGCCAACGCCGCTAGCTGACCTATTTACACGTTCTTACTGTTAATAAAGTAACAGGCTCCTTTGGCTCACGTTTTTTAGTCCTTGAAAAAAAGTGTGAAAGGGCCTTGAATATTCTTGAATTCCCTCCTCTAAAGCCTGCACGAACCCTGGCTTAAACAACACGTACCTTGAGTGCAAAACGCAAAACAAGCGTTCTGTGAGTGAAAACGCAAGCTCTCTTCTGTTTCATTCATCCGAACTCAAGAGCAGCCAAAGAATTCGCCCGTTAAACACGGGATCTCGCAGCATACGCAACCTCGGAAAACGACATCGCAGACTGTAAAAGCCTAACGTCATGGGCAATCTTCGCCGTAAATTTTATTAGTCATAAAATGAAATAAATAAAATACACGCAAAGACACGGTAATAGAAAAGGAGATGAGTTATATTTCGCGTTGAGAAGATTCAGTGCGTGTCTTAAACCTTGGCTTCATCGCGGCTGTGTGGTTGAGGTGCATCTATTTGCCATCCCTCAGGCCAGTGTTTCTACTGCGTAGAGAATACAAAGTGACACGTTGTAAAACAAAAGCACTGGAAATGCGCTTCGAGCAGGCGGTCGCAGAGACAAGAGAGTGCGGTTTTCGGGCCGACAGCGACGGCAGCGCCACACCGCGAGAGGCGACAGCAAGTGGACTGATTTCGGGCGCGGCTGGGGCACAGCTTGCAAAGTGAGGCTCATCTAGCAACGTTGATGACACCAGTATACACCAGAGCACGCCTGTCTCGCACCCAGGCTGCTGGCGAGCCGAGCGGATACTCTCGCACCCAGGCGCCGGGCTGACCGGGCTGCCGAGGCGCGCGCGGGCTGCACCAAGTAAACAGGGCAAGCTGCAGTTCTGAGGCTTTTAAAGTGCGAGAAAGAACCCGTTCACGCCGCTTCAGCGTGTAAGAGCTCGTCTGAGCACTACTGCGTTGTCTTTGGATGCCAAAACAAGCAACGCAACAAGAGGATATTAGCGTTGTCTGCGACGATTACGACGCGCCACGGAAATAGTGCCGGTGTGGTGTTTTCAGCTTCGCCGCGAGTGGATAACTGATTCAAGCAAAAAAACTAGGAGCCGAGTGAAAATGCGCGAGTAAGTACACTATTTGCGTGTATTCTGCAGTGTGATGCCTACCTATTTCATTTTGCGAACCTAATTTGCGTGACACGCAGCTGGGTTGAACGCAGGCGCGAGATTTGTGTGGGGGTGCATACCTTTGAGCGTTTCCTTTGACGAAAGTCTCGTGCAAGGTAGTGCTTTCAAGCCCAAGCAATCAGCATGCTTTGCCACTTTCAACGTAGTATTAAGCTTTAATGATTTGATGGCATCCACCCCTTCGAGATTTCGTCTTCAAAAGGAAATAAATGGCACGGTGCTCCTCAGCAGCTGCTCAGAATTTCGTGCTTTCATTGCAGTGTGATGTCCCCAAATTTATTTGGACACGAGGCATCCAGCTGCACATAATACATATATTGGCACGTAAGTAAACAGTACTCGCGCCAGTGTCCTTTACGTCGCAGGCGTAGCTAACCGACTTAACTAAGAGTAGCACAGTTTTGCTTGTAAATCATCATCGTTACAAGAACAAAATCGCGCAGGTAGCTTCCAAATGGGATCGCTGAACGATACTGCAGGTTATACTCTCTGATAGCACGCTTTTGTGAGCAAGACGCATTATTGTAAGAGCGCTCGTGAAACAAAAATTACGTTCCGCGAAACTACCCGTAAAGCGTACTCTAATTATTACGCGATGCATGCTGAAATGATCACATTCCACAAAACTTTGTGCACAACTTGTAATATGGCCCAACAAAACATCGTTTCACTCTTTCGCGAGCTGCACTGCAATTACGATTCACGCGTACCACAGCGAGAACGTTTTTTTTACAAATGTAACAGCGTACGTATCTGACGAGGTTGCTTCCGCAGCCCACTCAGCAGGTACTGTATACATTGTGGACTTGCATGAGCAAGATGTTCTTGATGTTCCAATAAAATCAGTGAAAATGTCCAGGCTAGAAAAGACGCGAAACACGCTCTCCGACGGGCTGAGTTTCGGGAGCTTCACGTTTGCTCTGTGTAGCGTCTGCTGGCGTGGCAGCCCGCGCATGTTTTTCGTCGCGTGTGCGATAGATGGCGCGACGCGCGATGCAAATATGGCGATGCGCATGGAATTCTCTGTGTTCTGGTCTATAGGCGATGCGCAAAGCGCCGACTACGCCATCTGCCGCCATGGCTCGGAAGCGCTTGCGGGGCCCGGCGAACAGTGTTTCAGCGAGCGTCTACGCGAGTGCACGAATGGGTGTGTTTTCCAACGTGATTTAACGACTCCCTGGGGCTTCAGCGATGTCGAAAAATAACTGCTGCGTTGTCGGCTGCTCAAACACATACAAAAACTCGCCAGGAAGGCACTTTTACAAGTTTCCGGTGCTATTTCATGAGCGAGAGCGACGGCGACGGTGCATTGCGACTGTCCGACGCAAAAGGTAAGCAATCGCGCTTTGTTTAGGCAGTGTTAGAACGATTACCGTGTTTTTATTCCTCCATTTATGTCGCTACGTCTTCAGCGAACGCTACTACGTTTACATTTGGTCGCCTAGCCTGCATTGTAGACGCTATAGTGCACATGAGGTTGTTATTACTGATAAGACGCGATGTCTAGGACCTCTTGAAAAACGAATGGTGCCAAGCGCAATGCCAGAGAATGTGGGGCAGGTGGCGGCTCCTTTACAAAAGCGCCGTGGAATCACACGTGTGCTGCACGAAATGGGCTGCATTCTACCTAATGATGGCACTGGAATGCGATCACCGGTGCAGAATGTTCGCTGTGCGCTCGCCTCAACTGTATGCATATTGGCTGTAAAACATGGCACCTGTTCGCACTGAAGGCTTTTGACAGGACATTCAACTGATTCAACCTCCCTTTGAATGCCTCGTAACATGACTTCATGCTAATAAAAAACACCCTTGATGTATCCCACTAATACTCATTCGCTTTACACAAGCTGTGTTATGAGTGGGACCATAGACGTGCTCACGGGGCAGTGGGGGCTTTCCTATTTGCCTAAGAGGGGGCGGGGGCGCAAAATCTGCCCCTTGCATTAACTTAGTGGGGCCTGGGAGCGCTGAGATGATCCTTTGCCCCCCACCCCTTTGATGGGGAACCCTGGGCACGCCTGAGTGGAGCCGATTATGGAACTTACGTGTTTTCTTTTCTTTATTCTTACTGGTGGTGCTAGCTACTGGTTGCTGTTTTCTTTAGCATGTAATTGGTGAGTATATGTTGGTGCTGCTTCATTGTAGTTATATCACACCTGAAAAAAAATTTGCATGCCCAATGCGTGGGGTCGATCCTCAAAGTTTTGTGTGTTTTTTTTTATTCTTGCTAGTGGTGCTAGCTACTGGTTGCTTTTTTTGTGTGTGAAACTGCATGGACTTCAGTAAAGCACTTGGTTTTCAAGCACTATATATGACCACTTTTAGCATTTGCTTTCAAACTGTGAATATTGCAAATACGTATTCTTTTATTAATCCCTTGCTTCTTCCACTTTTCGGTAACCTTATGAACATTTCAGAGAGGATGGGAGCCCCTGGGAACCCACAAAGAACTCCAGGATCTGCAGTCAGCATTTTATCAACGCCAGTCAGAGGCGCTATCGAGCGGCTTCAGCGCTGTGTCAGAAGGCGAAGAGCTGCGCGCGCGCCGGCGCCAGTGTGTCTGGCGAGGCTAGACGCCACTCCTCCCAAACGTGCAGACCAGCAGCGGCGAGCCGCGCGCGACAGTGGCGGAGCTTGCGCGCGCGCCGGCGCCAGTCTGTCTGGCGCGGCTAAGACGCCACTCCTGAAGGCGCACGCCAGAAGAAGCCTCATCCATCAGAGAAACCGACATTTTGTGCAAGAACTGTTTCAACAGCTTCAAACAGATCGCCGTAGAGTCTCTGGATGCATCACATTCTGACGAAAATTTTGTTCCCGAACAAATTGCTGTCGAAGAGCTAAAGGTATTCGTGAAGACAACAAAATATATTTTTTTCAGCGAAATTACAGGGGGTCGACGGACATGCACCGACGTTCTTCTCTGAAAACACCCAGCAAATACGTAGCCAAGCTGCTATGACAAGCTAGGTGACCACCAGCTCCGCAGTGACTTAGTCCCGCGCCACTAGCGCAAGCTGCCGAGATATTTTTTCGCAAGTTTATCGTGCTGGTTTCAAAGTTTTACCAACGCTGACCCTTCGCGTGGCCGCACCCGTGAAATCCATGCGCCGGCGCGACAGCGCTCCCTCAAAATCTACTATATAAACACATGGCACGTAAACGAAGCTACTGTGTCGAGAAAAAACGTTGGTTCATGCATGCAGGCATTAGTGATCGGGACGTTGTAAAGAAAGCGGTGTACTTACGATGAGCTCCACTTCGTAAGGAAGCTTGTTGACGCTTGTCTGTGGCAAACACTTGGTGCGTATAGTGACATTGTCGTCCCACACAGCTGTTACATCGGACACATGTCCACTATTATAAAGCGCGGCTCCTTTGCGCACACTATTGCCGCAAAAGTAATTATCAGGGACGCGCACAAGCGGCAAATCGCACGCGCGCACTTCCGTCATGCTTGCAGTGAAAGGAGGCGTCCGCTACGCGACCCGCATGCGGTTCCAACGGCCGCCGCTACGCGGCTTTCAGTGGCGCCCCTATAGACGTCAGACTCTGCCCAGGCGGCGCTGCGAAAAACACCGCCACCAGCGCCCTCATCGTAGCCCTGGCACTAACTGGGTAGTGCAAAGAGAGCCGCCCGCAAGCGAATGTGCATAGACCGCAATATAACCCTCCTCTTTCGTTGGTGTCGAGGCACGGTTTCCTGAAAATCAAGGACCTGGAAAGCTTCTTCCGCCAATCCACGCTTCAGAAACAAAGGAATCAAAGCGAACTGCGAGTACAATGCAAAATAAGTTTTAGTTATTCCCGCGCGCTGCAACTCGCAAGTACAAGCGAGCATCACACGACACCGAGTTCGAGGCAAGCCCTCCGACATCCGTTCTCTAGAGCCTAAATGCGTTAAAATCGGGTATATACGTATGCCACAGCGATAAAGTACCTACATACACGATCAATTTACCTAGCTATGCATCTTACGATCAGTGGTACAAAACTCGGTTCATCAGGGGCGAACTACGGCGATTTTCGCCTTTTCAGTTGCATTCTCCCTTAATTCATCTCTCGCTTCCTGTGCATTGGAGTGTTTTATTACGCATCCTCAAATGGTCTCTTGATGGTCGTCTTCCGTTTGTATGTACTGCAAATGGGGATACGTGCGCGTCCACTTTCGCGGGATACAATCAAAGGCAAAACCGTGGCCTCCGAGATAGCTACGGCAACCGCGGAGGACACGGGCGAAACGAACCTGAAGGGGGTCACGACCAACATTCTGCGATTTACTTGTATGACGCACGTGGTGTTAGCTAGTTAGAACCAGAACTCTAAGCCTTCAAAACGTACGTACGTCCGCGATGCTGTGTTGTGACGACCAACTCGTCGCGGTGTGCGTATCACGCGTCTCCAGTCTGCCTCTAGCTGCTCACTTCGTGTTACACGACAAGCACCGCGGTCAGAGCCTCTGCTGAGCTTCATAGTCAAGGTTACCACGGTTTTGCATCAGGGCTACGCAAAACAACAGCAGAGCCACACATTCATGCCACCGGCTGTGGAGAACGCGGGTACTTCGCTTACCCAACACGCTCGCAACGGCCCGTATCCAGCGCTCTCGCCTTTCTTCTTCGTACGACAACTATGGAAATCAGTAAAACTGAACGTTATTCCGTCTTTTACGTCCGTGGCAATTCACAACGCAACAGTGCGTCTTTCGCGGAGTTTCTTCGTAGCGTGCGGAGGGCTCTCGTCTGCTGCTGTTTTCGCCGTCGTTCAGGCGAGTGATCCAGCAAGCACTTCACGACGGCTCGGTGGCGCGTCCGACTAGCGGAGAGCAATTCACAGCTCTCGTTCTGAGTGCTAAATGCGCAAACACGCGATATTAAGCTCAATCGTTGTTTCGCACTCGCTAGTTGCACCTGGTCCCATAGCAAACTGTGCGAGAGAGTCGGTCTATGCGCTACTCAATACTTCTCTGACAGGTGGCGCCACACATCTTGGAAACTCCAGAGTCTGACGTCTATAGGCGCTGCGCATCGCGGATAGGGCCGTTCTCCGAGGTAGTTGCGTGGATGTGTAGCAGAATACTTAATTGCCAGGCAGAATGCCTGAGCTCGATTCCGGCTCGAACTGTGATTTTCGTTAAGGTGAGAGCCTTGTATGGCTCGTGCGAACGTGACCCCGAGCGAAGAGCCAGCACTGATGCGAGATTGTGCCAAACGTTACATGATCACCATCGCACATCGTCGATCAAGGCGCGCTAGCTGCACGAGCTGCGCGTTCCCTTTATCTCTGCGGTGCTCGTGTGACAAAATAAAAATAAAAATAAAAATGCGGCGCTCGCGTTTTATAAAGTGTGCAGTAATATAGCAAGAAAGGATGGCTTCCGACTTCGGTTCTTCTTCGGCGATTGCAGAAAAGACCCTGTGAAATTTTGTTTCGCACCCAACGGGATTTTAACGTGACACGTTAAAACACGCAAGGTGGTGCGTGTGCTATCATAGGAAAAGAATAAACGAAATACCATATAAAGAAAGGGGAAGGAAATTCGTAATAATTGGCGATATTCAAAAAGGTCATATACGCCTAGAAAATGAAAACCCGGCGTCTACGCATGTCAAGTATTACGAAATTTATAACGTGGCTGCCTTTAAAAATCTCAATGCCTTTTTCAGCAAAAGCTGTAATTGAATCACAACGACCTTCTCAGCGATCGATATCAACTTATCCGGAGAGAAAGCATTGTTTAACCTAGCTCTCTCCTGCTCTGTGCAACGAAGACTTATTGATGGCTTGTTGCACGCAACGCTGAGCGACACCGTTTTTAAACAATTCCAACTTACCTGTGACAAACCTTAGAAATTCTTCGTTTACCGTCATATTGGTAATTGTTAGTAAGCAGACCGCCCTACATGTGGGTGTTCTGCGTTCCTGCGGCCCTAATGAATACCTGTAAAATAAAGAAAAGAAAAACGCACACACACTCAAGCACGGGAGCATCATAGTCGTTTAGCCGGGTCGGTTGAGAGCAGAAACTTCAGCAGCGCCTTCGCCGCTTTCTGGTTGGAAGCTAGAACGTTCCGGCACTCCAAAATTGATTGTTCAGAAAGCGGCTGGTCGTCGAGGCGTGCTAGCGTTGCCGAGAACTGTTGTCTTTGGGAGCTATAGTGAGGACAATGACACAGGACGTGCGCAATAGTTTCTTCACTGCCACAGTGGGCATAGGCAGCACTGTCTGCCATTCCGATTCGTTAAGCAAAGCTCTTCGTGAAAGACACTCCAAGCCACACGCGGCAGAGGGCTGTTTCGGATCGAGATAGTCCGGGTGGAATTTGAAGTTGAAGTGACGGATCCAGACGGTGAAGGCGGGTATGCAAGGCGGGTATTCCACGTTGAATGCGCTAGACTGCGTGCGCGCGAGCGAATCTTTGATGCTGCATCGGTTCGTGATAACGGAATGGCTTCCTGCACGCCACCTTCATGAGTATTCTTTGCAGAATTATCGGCGTGTTCATTGCCGTCGATGCCACAGTGGCCTGGAAGCCACTGAAAATTGATGTCATGCCCTTTGTCTTTTATTGGCTGATAGGTTTTTCTCATTTCTAATACTAGTTGTTCCTGTGCACCACGACGTAAAAGTGGAAGGGATGAATGTTTAGTGAGCCCAAGCAGCCAATCAAGGGGCTGAAAATAAACGCGAGGGGGTGGGGTGCGGGAGAACGGGGAAACTTAAAGGTGCGACCACGCAAGCGGGAAAAGTGCGCGTGCAAAAGCCGCGCGCCAGCTTGCTAAAGGCCTGACCACACGTACGCGTTGCAGCGTGTCAGCGCGTGACCTTTTGACGCGGCACCGCACCCTCTCTCTATGGAGAGAGAGGGCGCGCAGCTTCGCGTAGCCGCGAAGTGGTGTGCATGAGGGCAGAGGTGCAACCGGGAATTGATGTAAATCATTGACTGTGGGACGCCTCGCATTGGGTGCTCACGGGAACACGACAAATGAGGCTGTAAAAGGCGATATGGGATGGGCAGGTTTTGAGGCAAGGGAAGCTCAGAGCAAAAACAAGGTTCGAAGAGAGGCTAAGGAATATGAAGGAGAGTAGATGGGCAGAGAAGGTGTTCCGTTATTTGTATAGGAACAGCGAGAACACGCAGTGGAGAGAAAGAACTAGGAGGCTCACTAGGAAATATACGGCTGCTAGAGCAAGCAGTATGCAAACAAAGAGCGTTAAGCAAAAAGAGAGGCGGATAGGATTTACTGGACGGCAGCCATGGAGAAAAAACGGCTCTGAGTAACTATATACCGAAAGGGCAAAACTGAAATAAGGAGGGAGGCATTTTACGATAATTCAAGGGGAAGCGCCTAACTGTTTGAAGCGAGATCGGGTTGCCTTAGAACGCGTAGTTATAAAGCGAGATTCAGTAAAGAAGAACAATGCACGTACTGTGGGGAAGTTAAGGAAACGACGGAGCATGTTCTGATTGAATGTGAAGATATCCACCCAGGTGTATGTTTGGACACGAGCCTACATGAAGCCTTGGATTTTAGGGACAGCAATGGAAAGCTGAACACACCCGCGATTGAAATAAGCAAGAGACGGTTAGAGTATTGGTGGCAGAAAGTTAGAGAGAAAGGACAACAATAATTATTGCAAAAAATAAGGTCATTCTGCACTAGAGGGCAGAGAACTGTGCTGAGAATTTACGTTATTTTTTCCTGTAGTATGATAGATTTAATCGAAGTAGAGGCATTAGACCAACATTTAAAAAAAAAATCACAGCATATCCACGGCGTGAATGATGATGAGTGGGCGAAGCTGCGGAGGTTCATCGGTAAACCGTGAATCTTCCGTGAATTCTGCCCAGTACATCATCACCGACGTGAGATCGGGCGCGTTTATACTAAAGGTTCGATGAGAGTTATGACGATTTGCAGCTCACTTTAATTTTACATGTACGCTGTGAATTTTCATTGTTTAATACGCACAGGAGAAATCGCACACACGCACTACCTTGGAGGTCAAAATCCAGTGCCTATATATAAGAGGTGGTCAGTGAACGGTTGTGCAGCGCGAGCGGTCAGTTCTTTCAATCAAGACGCTGCCGCGACGCTGCCTCGCGACGCTGCCTGCGTCGGCGCCGCTGCGCCGCGAGGCAAGCTAGGGGCGGGGGGGGGGACCGTAGGGGAGGAGAAAGAGGGGGAAGCGTAGGAGAGGAGAGGGCGATACATATCACGTACTGTCGCAGCGCATTGTCTTTAGGGAGCCTTCATGTGTGCAAGCCCCCTCCGTTTTTCAGACTGGTTATGGGGGAGGGGAATGGGAGAGGGGTATGGGAGAGGGGAAGGGGAGAGGGTGAGTGGAGAGGTAAATGGGAGAGGGGTAGAGGACATGGGGAATGGTGAGGGGGAGTGGAGAGGAGGTGTGTGGAGAGGGCATGCGCATGCGCAGTAAGGGTGGTCACGCCGCACACCACCACCACCACCACCGGACGGATACTGCCGTTTACTGCCGTCTGCCAGGAGATACGCCGGACAACGGAGACGTGACAAGGTTAGACTAAGAGGAGCTACGCCCCTAAAAAGGAAATAAAAGAAACAATTTTTTTTGTCGAGCCTGGCGGAGCAATTGTGACCACCCCGTTTAAAGGGGACGCTCACAGCACCCATCCATCCATCTGCGCGCCCTCTCTCCCCACAGGGAGAGGGCGCGGCGCCGCGTCAGAAGGTCACGCTAGAGTCTCTAGCCACGCGCTGACACGCTGCAACGCGTACGTGTGGTCAGGCCTTAAGGTCATTGTGGCAAGCGCCCCGCCGCACGATAGCGCCAGGTCTCGCGCATCCCCTGAACGCGCCAGCAGTGCCGACAGCGTGAGCATTGTTTCTTACATTGTTTTTTTTTTGGTCAATCAGTCACACTTTCGTTGCGTTGTGAGAAAGCTAGCTGCGGGCTTTCTCGATCGAAAACTCGGCGCCGAGTGGTGGTGCCCAGGACGCCGTGGCTGCGTCACGTCACACTAGTTGCTCCTGATTGGTCGTTCGCTTCGCGGCAAGCGGCACTTGCCGCACAATTGGGTCTGGGCGCACTTCTAGCAGCACGCCTGAAAACTTCCAATGAGTGCCGCTATTACCGCGCGCGGCATGTAGCCTCTAGCGTGGCGGTACCCACGGTGTTGTGTGTCTTTCTGTGAGCTCTGCACGGGGAGGTATGTCTTAAAGTGGACCTGCGACACAAATGAAAGCATGTCGTTTTCAGTGCTTCTTCTGGTACTGTGGGATGCGGCAATATCTTCACGTCAGAAGAAGCTTACGCCGATAGAAGCGTCGAACACAAAGTCGTTATAATTGGATTTGAGTAGAGAAACAACCTTTTGCTTCGGCTTCAACGTAAGACAGCGACAATTCTTGCATTTGGAAGTGACGTTTTGGTAACGTGACACTGTCTCCAGTGACTGTGCACTCTCGTTGGGCTAACAGGCGAACTCGCACGTAACATTCTTCTGGGGTGCTATGCAGGATGGCCCGAGTTTGGCGAAACTCGGGATCTTTCCGAGCTCTGGCGACACCCCCTTTTTGAACGAGCTAATAGTACGAGAAGGTGAAATCCATCCCTCAGAGCGCGCTCCGTTCCATTGGTTACGATGGAACGCGGCGTCACGTCAAGGGCGGTCGAGAAGGTTGGGTGGTGTCGTCAAACTTCTTTCATTTGTTTGTCGTTCCACTTAGTGCAGAAGTGCACCCATGCAAGAAAAGTGGCAGAAAGCTCTACTAACTATATTTTTTATGTGTGCGCGGGCCGTTTGAATTAATTTTCAAGCGTTTAATGTCTGCACTAAGTATCCTTGAGGATAATCAGCACCGTGTCCTCTGAGATTAGTTCCGACCGAGCGCCTTATAACACGGCGGCTAGAGCTAATCGCCGAGGCCACGTGTATAATCACCATGGCCAGCCTGTACATTCTAGCGCGTTGCTCGGTCGGCGCGCGCCCTCGTCGTTCTCTTCTTCATCGTCTGCTCGCTCCCAGAGCACGTGCGCCCGGCTGATTAGCTAATTGGCTGGGCGGTATACCTAGCTAAGTCAGGACGTGCTATGACGAAGCTGATGGCCAAATCATGCTAAGGCCGAGCTAACTAAGCCACATCTTACTAAGACGATGCTAATGAAATCGTGTAAAGCTAAGAACAAGGTAATTAAGATCATGCTAACACGACGCTAATTAGGAAAATGTAATTAAAACCAAAATAATCAAGACTTTACTCACCGAGATCGTGTTAATTAGGATCGTGCTAATTAGGATTATGCTAATTACGTCTATACTATTCAGGACCTTGCGAATTAAACCTGAGTAATTAATGCCGTGGTAATTAAGACACTATAAATTAATTTTAACACGACGCTAATTAGGAGCGTGTTAATTAGAATCGTGCTCGTTATAATTATGCTAATTACCTCTGTACTATTCACGACCTTGCGAAATAAACCTGAGTCATTAATACCGCTGTAATTAAAACATCGATAATTAGTGCTAATTAACAAGACGCAAATCAGAAGCGTGTACTTAAAACCAAGATAATGAAGACCTTACTCACTGAAGTCGTGTTAATTAGCATCGTGCTAATTAGTATTATGCTAATTACCTCCGTGCTATTCAGGCCCTTGCGAATTAAACCTGGGTAATTAATGTCGTGGTAATTAAAACATTAACAATTAAGAAATGGCTATTCAATATCATGTTAGTTAAGACCTTCCTAATCAATAGCACCAATATTGAGACCGAAATGACACGGTCATTACTCCGAAGCAGAGAAAGCATACGGAGTAGACGAGCCACGTAAAAAGCTGGAAGAAGCTAGGCGATCACAAGCTCCTCCGATGGCCCCAGCCTTGCACAAGTAGTGCAAGCTGACCAAATTATTTTATATGCAAAGAAGCTGCTGAGTAGCGTCCACCGCATAACACACTTGACAAGCACACCGGCACTATGACAGTTACGAGTTGAACTGGGGCCTTTTCAGAATCAACGAGTTTGTGCCCGAGTTCGCGCGTCAATCAATTTGATTGACAGACGCCCGCGGCGAAGAGCGGGTCCGCCCACCGCGTTTCCTCTTGCCGAGGAACAGTGCTCACGACGCAACGCCAGCGAGCGGCACGATTCATCTATGAGCCTAATCGCACAGACTATGCACACACGCACGAA